>NW_019154089.1:51017137-51060402 GCF_002288905.1 Enhydra lutris kenyoni
TTCTTTCTTCCTTTCTTTCGTTTCTTTCTCTTCCTTTCTTTCTTTCAATTTTTTTTAAGAGAGAGAGAATGAGCAGAGCAGAGGGAGAGGGAGAAGAAGACTCCCCACTGAGCTGGGAGCCCCACGGGCTAAATCCCCAGGACCCTGGGATCATGACCTGAGCCAAAGGCAGATGCTTAACTGACTAAACCACCCAGGTGCCCTGCCTTCCATTTTCTCAGGGAGGCATGTTTGGTAGTCCTGCTAATCCATGTGGAGTAAGGTATTTGCCAGGTTGGAGGAGTATAGAACCGAGGTCTTTCTATTCTTAGTCATATTAGCAACTAAAAAAACAACTTCTACAACCACATCAGGTAATGATTCTCCACTTGGCCTGTCTTATCTCTTGGCCTTATGGCTCTATTCTAGATCTTGAAATTCATGCTATGCCAACACTGAGGCAATTCTTCCTTTATCTCCCTCTATGGTATAGGAGCTAGGAATTTCCCATCTATGTCCACACAGGAGTTTTCTGTGGGGAGTTGTAGCTATGTCTTATCTCACATGCTGGAACCATTACTTATGTTAGTAATTGAGAAAATTTTTGCCCTAGAGGCAGGTTCTTTGTTGGAAACAATGATAAGGTTATTTAGTCACTGGAATAAGAACAAAGGGCATACGTATTAGAGTATTTAATGAAATTAGGCTGACAGTTTATTGCATTGCATTCATCTTGCCAGTAAGACCATAATATTCTTTTCATAACAGTCCCTGGAGGGAACTAACAAAAATTCCCTCCCTGACCTCTCTGTTTCTCAATGTTTCATAGCTGAGCAACTACCCATGAAAGGGACACACTTTTCACTTTAGATATGTTAATTAGACATGTCAATGAAATCACTCAGGATCTGGCCTACCTCACCCATTTGAGGGTGATGTTAACCTCTGTAGGGTACTTTTCTATACCTCTGTTCTAATTAATTGTGTATAAAATATCACAGTAAAAATAATATTGCTCTGTGGGCTATCTTATTTCCATGCCATTTGGAATGTACCCAACTGAAGCCCTGGTGAACTGACCAGACATCAGATACTTTCTTGTTTCATATTGGAAGGAAGAATTAAGTTGGAACAATCTTATCTGGAAATAATTCAGCAGAATAATTAATCATCCTAGTTTAATAAATTATGGGAAGTTTTCAGGGTTTGTGAGTATTGTCTATTGACAAAGTAGACTATTATTACAGATAGAAATTGTAGGGAAAATCTTTAGAATCAGATAGCATTAAAAATCAGGACATCATTAAGATATTAGCTCTAACACATAATGCCAGCTCCAAAAAATGGCAGGAAGGGAGACTTTACTTTCTCCGGTTGCAAAAGCCCAGGTAACAGACATTTGCACATGTCACTCATGTTCACTTGAAATCAGCAGATCTAAAATAAAATTCATTACTCCTTTCCCTGGCCTCCATTAGTCCCACCCTATCTTTTACTAATACCGAACATACTTTTATCTCAGTCTGTAGTCTTCAGCTATATGAGCTAGAAACCCAAGGATCTTCGTTCCCTTCCTTGCCAAGAAATGGTTAAGAGTGCAAATGCCAGAGTTGGCCTGCCTGGTTTCAAATCTGATTCTGTGTGGCTTACTAGCTTTATAAGTTTAGACAAACTACTTGACCTCTCACAGCTCAGTTTCTCATCTGCTAAGTGGAGATAATGGGTTAATATATGGGAAGCACTTAGAACTTCAGCTGGTGCTAAATAAGCTCTGTAGAAGGGTTTGCTATTATTTTACAGCACTTTTTTGAGTCAGCTGATTTTTTTTTTGTGTGTGTGTGTGTCCTTTTCTCCTTCCCCATTGTACATGTTGAGTTCTTCCTACCTCAAATGTAGAAATGGTCCCAAGGTAAGTCTGTGCCTACAGTCTTATACCTTTTCCTCTACCCTTCATGCTAATACTAGGATGATTTTTCCTACACCTCAGGTTCAATTATGTCACTTCATTTCTTAAAGATACTAAAGATATTCAGTAATTCCCCAAGCCCATTTGAGAGTTCAGACATATGGCATGACATTTAAGGCCTCCATAATTTGTCCTGACTTATATATTTCCAGATGTCTCTTCTGAGCACAGAGCCTGATGCTGGTCTTGATCACACAACCATGAGATCATGACCTAAGCTGAAACCAAGAGTCAGATGCTTAACTGACTGAGCCACCAAGATGCCTCCTGTTTTATGGTTCTCAGATGAAGCATACAGGGGAAGGGAAGGGAAAACCCCAGTTCATATAAGCTATACATGAGACATCTACTGTCCTTCTTTTCAGGGTCTCTTAAGTCCATCAAATCATGGCGGCTTCTCTACCAGACTTGGGAAATGACAAATTCGAGAAGCTACCAGTGGGGTAGATGAAGAGCTCTTTTGAGAGTTCTATGGATATCTAGGTGAGAAACAGATAGGCAGTTGAGCATTCATTCAACCAGAAAGTATTTAGTAAGCAAATATTTAGTACTACCAGTGAGTACTGTCCTAGGTGCTAGAAATTTAACCCTGAACAAAAGACATATGATATATTTACTCATGGAAGTTCAGCTTGGTGGACATGATTCTAAAGCTCAGGGTATAGGTCTGGATGGATAAGAAAGTCTTGAAGGTAAAAAGCCAATGAATGTAATGGAAATAGCAAAATATTGAGATATCAGATGATTGAAGGGACAAAGTTCTGGAGTGGGGGAAGGAAGGGTAGAGTAAAGGACAGTAATGGTTGAGTTGGTCTTCTACTGACAGAGGCATGTCTCATCCTTTGACTGGGAGAAGAGTTGGTAGGGATTTATGGGAATTTGGGAGTTTGTAGATGGAAATATGAAGAGAGGAAAAAGAGTCATGGCCTAGTTTTCTCAAAGAAAGGCAAAAATACCTGCTAGGAATGAGAAGGGTTGAGGTTTAATGGGGCGATTTGGAGAGGTGGAGGTTTGGCAGGAATCACAGAGGGCCTTGGAGGGGAGAGAGGACTGCCAAACACCAATAGAGGAAAGCACAAATTTATATGGACACCACTTGGCAGGATTGTGAGATTTCTACCAAGACAATATAGTAGATAGGATGAAGAAGAAGAGATGGGAAACATAGAGACATACTATATTGACACAGGACTTGACTTACCTCCAGTTTGACTTTGGTCTGTACTTTCTAATGAATTAAGTTCTTTTTTCCAACCTATCTCTTAACTCAGGCAAAAGACCTGGCAGGCAAAGCATCCCATTATGGGAACTGAAACCACCCCCTTAAACAATAATGGCTGCCCTGACGCTAGCTGGCCAGACCCTGCATGATTGTCCCCACAGCAATGATTGGCCTTATCTTTACTGCTCGGCTAAACATACCCACCAACCTGGATCCCATATTTTCCCTATATAAACCTAGAAGTATTTTCAGCACTTTGGAGACAGGCTTTGGGCCATTAGTCCTCTGTCTTCCTAATGTTGGCCTTGCTGAAATAAATTCTTGTTTCACTACTGGATTTTATCAGTGGTGAGTGGCTGAACCTGTTCTGTTTGGGACCCCTAGAGCCAGGTGCTCTTGCATTTCATCTTGTTTCATAGCATCTATCACTGCAATTTGCAACTAAGATGTGCTTGATGAACTATGGTGGAATTCAGAAATTATTTAAAAGATGGGAGGATAGGACATCTTGAAGTTCACTTCTGTGTCACCCACAAAAGAAATCAGATTATGACTCTAGAACAAGAGAATCTCATTTTTTTTATTATGTTACGTTAGTCACCATACAGTACATCATTAGTTTTTGATGTTGTGTTCCATGATTCATTGTTTGCATATTTTTAGTTGAGTAAGTCAATATCAATGTTATTCTAGAAAAATGAACTTTACAGAAAAAAACAAAAGTTTTAATTCCAAGTAAGAATTATATTGAGAAACATTTTATTCTTTTAATTATTTTTATTATAGTAATAAAACATATACACTCCCTCCCAAAAGGAAAAGAGACAAAAACAGTAATTGAAAAGTCTTTTACTTTTATATTCTCATCTATCATTCCATTCTTTTCCTTAATAATAACCACTGAAAACGTTTTGGAGCTTTGCCTTCCAGAGTTTTTTCAAAGCGTATTCTAACTCTAATATTCTATCTCTCTCTATATATACTTTATGTATATATACAAAGTATTTTATATATACTTTTAAAAAAGATCTTTTGGAGTGTCTGAATGGCTCAGTCGGTTGTGTCGGACTATTGGTTTTGGCTCAGGTGATGATCTCAGAGTCCCGAGATTGAGCCCTGTGTTGGGGATCCATCCTCAGCGGGGGAGTCCTCTAGAGATTCTCTCTCTACTTCTGCCCCTCCTGCACTCGTGCACTGACTCTTTCTCTCACTATCTCTTTTTCTCTCTCTAAAATATACAAATAAATAAATCTTTAAAAAAGGAGATCTTCTTAGTAGACACTTTTGTTTGCTTCTTTAACATCCTTTATTTCATTCCTCTCACCCTTATTTTGGGTGAGACCCATCTCATCCCCAGGTCCAGAGAGTGAGCCATTTCCAAGCCTGTTAGTTCAAGGCATTCTCTAGTGACTGTCTTTGGTCCAGGGATGCCCACATGACTTTAACTGGGCCAATCATACTGAAGGGAAAAAATTAAATTTCATGCTTAGGAAAGGAGTGTGTGTGTTTTTCTCCCACTTAACAATTCATATGAGAAATGGCTAGATTTGCTGCTATTAGATTGAGAGATCTATGAATATTGAAATCCTTCCATTGCCCAGCCACTTCTCTTTCCCCCAAAATCCCCAGCACAAGTAGAGACAAAAGCCCTATCATTAAGGAATGGAGAGAAGGTGTCTGTGGTGCTGTTGTTGTATGAATGGGACAGGAGAGCTTCCTCAGATAGGGACAACATTTGTATTGTCCTGTAAATGTGGTCTCATATCTATCCTCATATCTGACTGAAGGAGCTGCATTAATGTCTCAACTCTTTATCCCTTTCCTATCCACATGCTTTACCTTATGTTTCAGAGTTCCTATAAAGAAAAAAAAGTATTTCTTCACTCCTTGAGCCTGGGTTTGGCTATTTGATCTGTTTGGCCAATAGGATGAGGTACAAATGACAGAAGTGACAGGTGTACTAGTTCTGGACTTAAGTCTCAGAAGGTCTTTGTGTTTGTTTTCTCTCTTGCACCTCTACTATGAAAAGAATAAGACTGAGTAGCTTGTTAGTCTCAAGAAAAAGATGGGCACCTCACAGATCAGTGTATTTCCAGTTGAACCCAGCGTAAGTCAGTTGATTTCTGTTCTATTGCAGATGCAGAGTCATTGCAGCTGATACTAGTAGAATCACCCAGCAGAACTCAGCCTAGGTCATCTAACTCCCACATGATGAACAATTTGTGACAATAAATGATGCTGTTTAAAGCCACTCAGTTTTGGCATGGTTTGTTACTGACCATCAATACAGCAATAGCTAACAGTTACACAGCTCAATCTGGTATTTTCTCATTGTGGAAATGATAGAGGAAGGGAGTAAGACCCTCTACAGAATTTCCTCTTCCTAGAAGCCTTTGACAAAATGGCACAGACATTTTTCTTTATCATTTATCTAAATCTCTACCATATATTTTTTAGTGACTTTGTTATTATTCCATAATATGGATATGCCATATTTTATGTAGAATATTTATGATTTTTCTCCTTTATGAACAGTGGGGCATAGATATTTTGGTTACATGTATTTTTGAGCCCCTCTGATTATTTCTGTAGAGAATTCTTGAAAGTGGAATTTCTGAATATACACATTTAGATTTTTGTTATGTATGTCTAAAGCATCTTCTTAAACATTTTCACTGATTTATAGTTCTACCAAAAGTATATGAAAAAGCCCATTTTCATATGCCTTTCCCAACATTGAAGTTTAGCAATATTTTTAATTTTCACAATTTAATAGGCAAAATATTTACCTCATTATTTTATTTGCACTTTTTATTCTGAATGAGAGAGAGCATATTTCCCATTTCCTATTTTTAGAATAAATTTTGCTTTTGTGAACCATCTGCTAATGTGCTTTGTCCATATTCCTCTTAAATTATTCATTTTTTGCTTATTGATCTGTAAGACTCTGGATACTAAGGATATTAGCACTGTGCCTGTCTTGTAGTTACTCTGTTTTTCCAGTTTATTTTTATCTTCTTTTTGTTGTGCATTTTTTAATTTAATAAAGAAATTAAAATATTCTAAATTTTACATACTCAAGTGTATTACTTTTTCTTCTTCTTTTTTTTAAGTGTATTACTTCTTTTATGGTTTCTGGGTTTTGTGATTTTTTTTAGAAATGCTTTTCACATCCAAAGAGTATAAAATGATTTGTTCATGTTCTCTAGCATATTTGTTTTCATTTTAAAAATTATTTATATCTTTGATCTATGTTGGATTTATTTTAGAAGTCAGTACTTCCACCTTTATCTACAAATGGCTAGTGTATTATTCTAATCTCTATTAAATAATCTACCTTTTCTCCACTAATTAAAAGTAAATTAAATTTTTATAAGTACCCAGATTTGGACACATAGGTTCTCTATGTCTATGTCTATGATTGTCAAAAAACAGAAAACAAAAATTAAAAAGAAAAAGAAAAAGAAAAAAGGAAAATCTAACCAGAGATATTTATAATTTCTAGGCAAGTAACTTTGTAGCTTTTTGCACTGATAATTTTTATCATTTTGTCATTTCTAAATATAAAATGAGTGTAATTTATATTATCTTTAAAAAATGAATAAATGTCAAAATCACTCATTTGGTCAGTTTCTTCTCAATTCTTTTCTTCTCCAGACTTGTGCAGGTTCTTCTTGAACACATATTTCTCCATATGATATTTAGAACAATAGTATATGTATATATGTATATGATGTGAAGACTACACATCACTTATTAAATATGATTATTTCTGAGCAGTGAATTGGGGAATGAGGTCTTTTACTTGTTTCATCATATATGTCTGTGTTTCTTAAATTTTGAGGAATAAGCAAGTATTAGTTTCATAATAAATATTCAATGAAGATTTAAAGAAATAATTCAACAAGTGGAAATATTATAGTCAAAGGCCTTAATAAAGTCTTTGTGTCTTTTAGTGTATTTTTTTACTTGACCCCTTTGAGTTTTCCAGGTATGCAATCATTTCATTTGCCAGTAAAGATCACTTAGTTTCCTCCTGTTTAATATTTATGCCTCTTACTTTTTCTCATTGTCTAATTGCACTTTCTAGCATTTCAAAAACAATGTTAAATGTGGTGACAATGGAATTTCTTCTTTTTTATTTCTAAGTTTAATGGGGTACTTTTAATATTTACCATTGAGCAAGACCTTGGCTTATATCCTATTCTTATTTTGCTAAAGCTTTTTTTTTAAATTAATCCTAAACATCACTCAAATCTGCATTGGCATCCTTACATTTAAATCCATGAAAGTTTATTGATGTGTGAAGAAGGGACTTGACAGCATATTCATCAGTCTCATAGAAGAGCATTTACTGAATTTTTATCTAAGCTAATTATTCCTTAACCTATAAAAGTAGTATTTCATTGTTATCAGTAGACAACAGTGTCTTGGCTTAATATTAAAATATTTTCTGATTACTTATCCTTTTCATAATTTGCAACAAAATAATTTGTCATAAAAAAAGAAAAAGCCCTTCTCAGTCTCTGTGAGTTCTCTTCTCATTGAGAAACTTTTACCAGAGTAGAAAGGAATTGACCCTCATAATTTACAGTTGAGGGGTCCACCAGATCAGCTCAACTGTTTCTGCAGAATTTGACATCAAAATTTTATTTTTCAAACCTCAGGGGCTTCATGTGTTGTTTGCTTCACATTTGTTTTCCCCAGTATTTTTCATGAGTGTTAATGTATTCCTCTGACCCACCAAGTTTTATGCATCATACTTTCTTTGCCTTAACAGCTACCTCATTGCAAGTTATACAGAAATCCCACAGAAATGCCACAAGCCATTAAAATGTAAAGTTAGATTAGACTTCAATGTGCATCAGAAATACACTAAATAAGTAAATAAACAAAGTTAAATGCAGATATTCACCAGAGAAATGAAACTTTGGAAAATTCTCTCCCCCATACTATTGTTTCCCCACTTCTGTGGTTACAGTGGTTAGGAGTGCAGCTGGGGAGGTAACTGTGGATGGGGAAGGCAACCGACTCCCTACACGTGGCTGCCCAGATGTGCTACTCTCTCAGGGATGCAGTGCCTGTCTATGAGCCTCCTATCCTGGCATTAATCTATCCTGAATGGTGATAAGGAAGCACACTGACTAATATCATTCACTAGCATGCTGATTCATTCATTCCATGTTATGATTGAGTGCCTTCTTGATTCTTAGGTACTGTGTTTAACAACACACATACACACCAGTAAGTCACAGTTCTCTCTGCCAGAGTACTTAGAAGCCCAAAGGGGAGTCAGATGAGATAATGCCAAATCAATGTGGTGAATAGAGGTAAGCCTAAGGTGTTACAGGATTCCTCCATTAACCTTGATACACACATAAAGTTTATTATGCCACAACCCTGATTAAAATCCTTCCACGTATTCCCTGAAGACTAAATCAAAACTTCTGAGACTGGCCTGTCAAATGCTTAACCATTGCTCCCCACCAGTTCTCTTAAATACCATCTTAGCCACCGCTCAGCAGACTCTCTGCCTGTGGATGGCTTCCACTGAACCACCTGTTGAATGAACCAGCACACTTCATTCTCTCTGTGAGGTACAGTAACACCTCCGCTGAGACTTGGCTGCTAGCAGGTTATCTTCTAGTGAAACATAAACTCACCCATGTCAGTCCTGCGTGTTTCAGACTTGTGTAGACCAACTGGACCTGTTACTGTGATCATATTATAAGGCTGATGAAGTTTGAGTATGCAAAGAAAAACTCATGTGGATCTACGAGAACTATCTTCAATGGTTTGAAAAAAACCTGACAAAGGCATGTTTGTCATGGAAGAATGCTGCCACAGGGCTGAAAACATGATGGCATGAGACAGGGCTGTTGAATACCTTTAAAATGTTGAAATAATTAAAAGTTAAAAAATTAGAAAATTAATTTTAAATTTAATTAATTTTAAATTTAAATTTAATTCAAATTTATTTTAAATTTAATTTTAACAAATTAAACAATTTTGAAAAATTAAATACCTTTACAAAGTTAGGCATCTACAATTAGTTTTTTTTTTTTTTAAGTGTTTGAAGGTCCTTATCTATCTTAAAGAAGGCAAAATTGGAAAGAGTAGATGATGTGCTGCCGTGTGCTTTACCCAAGAAAGATGATGTGGAGCTACGGTCAACAACCCACAACCCAAAGGAGCAGCTTTGGTCTTGTTACAGATGAGTGCTGAATGGTCATACAGTCAGATGTTTTTAATTAAAATAAAGTGTTCCAGGCAGCAATGTATTACTTTTTATAAAACTGCCCTGGGTCTGACTTTTGGGAAAAACCAACACCTTACTGTTTACAAGGGAGGCAGACAAGGAGGCATCACCTATTGTATCTATACCTCCCCCAACGTCCCATGTTCTGTCACAGCTCCGTGACTTTGAGCAGCTTTCTCTGCCAGGAAACATCCTCCGGGTTCTTGTATCTCTGTCACATTCCTGCTTCCACTACATTGCCACATCAAGTGTGATTTCCTTCACATTGTTGCTACTGGTTTGTTTGTTTTCCTTCCTCAGCCAGCGCAGCAATTCATTCCTATATTTGGAGACAACCCCAATCTACGAGGCACAGCCTCTTACTGCAGAAGATGCAAACACAAGCTCTTCTCTTCTCTGCTCCCCATTGCTTGAGCCCAGGCACCTGAGCTAGGTAGGCATCGTTACACCTAACTGCAGACTCCAGGGACGTGAAGCTGCCAGACATGGTGGTCAGGTCTACTCTGGGGTTGGTGGGTTGTGGAGGAGGCTGACTTCAGTTTTTGAAGGTGCCTGTGCTAGAGGGAAGGGATGGCTTTGTGAACTCCATGTTTGGTTCTTCGATCCTCTCAGATATTCTGGGAGGACTCTAGTAGCCTTTTTTAATTCCTTGTCTGACAGATCAGCCTACATTTGTTTTTATTGCTTCAACTGAGAATCCTGGTGATACCTGGCCTTCAAGTATGTGATATGACATTGTAACTGTTCCTGTGTGTCTTTGGCCCCCGGTGATGGTGAAATGGAAACAGGGCATCCCATCTCTGTAACTCCAGTGCGTAGCACAGGACAAAGTAATGTAAAACAGATACTCAACAAACTGTTGTTAATTCCTTAATTTGTGAATTCATTAATTAATTATCGAGTGAGTTTCCCCCAGAGATCCAAATATAAAATAACAGCAAATGACACCAGAATGTGTTCAGTGGCTGAGGAGAACTGTGGCCCATTCTGTCCCTTTTTCTTCACAGAAGACAAGCACAGGCATAGAGCGTTCCATAGCATTTAATTAAATATGAGATGGTAACACACATTGGATACTTAGATACTTAGCAGCCCTGCAAAATGTTTGTAATGCCAATGGGAAGTATGTGGTCCAATCAGACACCTTTACTGTAGTGAATGCTGGAGCGTTTTTAGAACAACCCCAAAGAGAAACTACTGAGCTGACACAAAAGCCATCTGATCTGTACCATTCTAGTTGTCTTACCACATATTCTCACCACCTTCCTGGCCAGTTCCATCGTATAGCGCCTCCAGAAGTGTTATGAAAACACATGTATGCACATCTGAAATAGCCTATCCTTGGCTTTTCTGAAGCCAGTTTCCATGGAAACCAGAAGGACAGGTGAGGCAAAAGCTATTGGAAAATCAGTTGAATAAGCCAAGGCTCCCTAGATCCGGCCAGGATTGTTTAATTGACCAAATGAGCTGCCTGTCAAAACAGCAATCATTTCATGCTATACAGAACTAGCGGTTTACATCTCTGCCTTCTGCATTGTCTTTCATCAGCTTTTCTCTCTTAATGAAATCTGAAAGGAGGTCAGTCAGAACCAACTTGTAATCTGATATTATACATTATCCCTGAGTATAAGATCACACATTAGCAGCAGTTATGATTATAAGAGGATAATACAATGATTTTAAATCTCTCCAGTAAAAGACAGACACTCACACACAAACTTCAAATGATAATCTGTGCCCAACAATACTGAAACACGGGATTTTAGAGCTGGAGCGACTTGGATCTTCCTCTAGACTTATGCTCTCATTTCTTTGAGAGATTGTCTATTATGTCAGGGAAACAAACTTCTGGCTTTAAGTCCTGACTTCACACCTCAGGTGGAATGACTTACCTGTCCTTTCTGTCTCCCAATTTTCCCGTAAGTCAAAGCTAACAACACACTTCATAGGACCTCTGTGGATAAGGTACCAGAGAACTAGGCTGATATAAAGTTTCCTGTGATGACCTCCTCTTTGAGACCTGGTTCTCATTTCTACAAAAGGTAAAGTACACATGTCTACCTGGTGGAAAATGTCTTCTGCTGTTGACACACCGGGCAGATTCTGCTTTTCCTTCATGTAGACATGGCATTTTCTCTGATTGTCTTCAACAGGGCACTTTGAATGAACATGCCTCTATTATAGCACTTTATGTGATTATAATCATTTGTTTACAAAGCTGCCACTTTTATTAGATTGCCCACTTTATGAAGCCCCCGACTTTATTAGTCTTCAATTCCTCACGCCCAGCGCTGGGGTTGGCATATAGCAGACTTTCCATAAACACTTGTCAAGGAAATGAAAGGGATAATGCTTATGGAAATGCTTTGAAAATCACAAAAACACAAAGCAAATCTAAGGGAATGTGAGATTATATTCTTCACTACTGATTCAGAGAAAAGCATTTGTAAAGTATAATGCCCAATGGAAAAATAAATGATCTTACTATAATTAGGCTGCTAAGCCAGCAAATAAGATTTGTTACACAGAATTTAAAACCCCCTTCCCAGGGACGCCTGGGTGGCTCAGTTGGTTAAGCGGCTGCCTTCGGCTCAGGTCATGATCCCAGCGTCCTGGGATCGAGTCCCACATCGGGCTCCTTGCTCAGCGGGGAGCTTGCTTCTTCCTCTGCCTCTGCCTACCACTCTGTCTGCCTGTGCTCATGCTCTCTCTCTCTCTCTCTCTAATAAATGAATAAAATCTTTATAAAAAATAAAAAAAATAAAACCCCCTTCCCAGATATCACAAAACAAAACAAATAAAGAGATTAAAAACACATCACCTCCTCAACAAACTAAAAACAGAAAGAAAAAAAAAAGATATGAAATATCAACCCCAACAACAGCAGGGACAAACTCCTGGACAAAACCAAACCAAATCCTGAACCCATGCCCTTCATGACTTCCTGTGCCTCAGCTGCCCTGTGTGATTCTGCAGGTGCCCAGGGGCTGGGGGCCAGTGGGAGAGACCTCCCCTGCACTCCCCTGGGTTGCCATTACTTAGCTGTCTTAAGCCGGTTTGAGATAATAACCAGAAATTCATCTAGACCAAGAAAGGCAAGGGGACGCATGTCAAATCTTCTTTATCTTCAAGACCAGGGCCAAGTCAGCTCACTCACTGTGTATGTTTACAGTTCTCCTTGAAGCTTGTGGCAGCATCTAAGGCTGTAAAACTCAGGACAGTCTGTAGATGCGTTTGGGTTGGGGCAGTCTCTACACACATAGAAAGGTTATTCTTGGTTTATTGCTCAAATGCACCTGTATCCAGAGCTGGTAACAGATTCTTCTATTGTCAATGGATGCAGCTGGGTGGTGGTAGCAAGAGAATCATGTGTTTGATAACTAATAGTAGAAATGTTGGGCTTCTCCTTTTTCAGAAAAACAAAGTCAAGTGGCATTTGTGGCTTTTTCTTGCCTTATTTGGTTTTCATAGACGTGGCTAGCCATGGTAGTTCACATACTACATCACCCTTTCTTTCTTTTAGTCTTTTTTTTTTTTTTTTTTTTTTTTTTTGGTGGCCTTGTCCCCATGTGTCTGGGAAACTCCTGCCTTATGCTGCTTGTCCTGGAATGAGTATTTATAACTTCCCCTTTCACTTTCAAAATGACCCAATTTGGACAATAAATTATATAGTAATCCTGTTCCATATTATTGAAGTCTGGCACTTGTAAATGGAACGACCCCTAAGCAAGGAGAAGGTACATGGCTTGAGGGGCGGTGGGCACAGTTAGATGCCAACCATCAAACCCCATGCTGAGGGGGAACAAAATGGACAAGTTACTTAACGCCTCCAAGCCTCAGTTGCATTATCCATTAGAAAAGAGAATAATAATAATAATAACAATAAAAATTGCGCCAGTGCCCGGGATTACCATAAGGATGCAGGGAGACAAGATGTGTAGAGCACAGGACACACAGTGAGTCTTAGTAATGGAAGATATCATCCTTGTTCTCCTTTCCCTCTGTCTGCCCTTGCCTTCTTCCTGCCGTACACCCCCCTTTCCCCTCTCCTCTACCCTTTCTTTCATTCTTTCCTGCTTCTTTTTATTTCTGAAATAATGGAATAATTTGTGTTGCCTGCAGCAGAGTGCTCCTGCCTCAAGCCAAATGATCTTGGAGTGGGGAAGAGTGGTCCAAGCTATGTTTCTGAATCCTGTAGATTATACGGAGGGCTGGCATTAATTTTGTCTTCTTTGTCCTATGAGGGAAAGTAAGTAGGAGTTCAGTCATCTTGGTCTTCATGGTTCCAGTCCTGCATTTCTGACAATTCACTGGTTTTGGTAGAAGCTGGACATGGTGACATATGCTTCTTCCTGACTTGATCCCAAGGAAGTGAGCCCGGGCTGTCCCCGGACAGCTGGGTTCAGTGTCAGGATTCCTGGCTGGAAAGGAAATGGAGTGGGCATGGTGCTATTTGTAGTTCCAGACCCAAGCAGCAGGCCCTGGTACATATGAGGCCCATTCTTGCCACCTTCCTTGCAGTCTGGGGACCTGGAAGAAGGTTGCACAAGGGCCTCACACATACTGATGCTTCCAGCCAGGCTTCCAAAGGGTGAATCTCCTCTGAAGGTTTTTGGGGTGATGACTGCATGCTCTGATGGCCAGGTGGGGCCCTGCATACCGCCTCGAAGCCTTTGCTTTTCAGTCTCATCGAGTTGTGGAGGAGAAGTGTCTTGCAGAAAGCTCTCTGCTTCATCTCTAGCTTGAATGCCATCCACCTTATGAATCTGGCAGTCCAGGAAGCTTTCAGGGTTGAAACTCACATTCAAATTCTGCACCAAAAAGAGAGAAGGCATGGAGAGTTCTCCAAAGGGACACACAAGCAAAGGTTCAGTTCATGGAAGGATGTAAAGAACTTTCTGACAGGGGTCTACCAGAGAATGTTGGAGAACTACCCATACGTTCTAGTTGACTCTGCCTCTGGAAACGCTATGACACATCAAGGTCTAAAGGGACTGGCTATGTCCTCCACCCTGGGAGACTTCTGAGACTTTTATCTCATTTTAGTTTCCTACCTCTAGGGTGGTACAGCCAGGATCTCGCGAGGGACCCTAGTCATGGGCTGCACAAAAGACCAAAACTTGTTCAACTATTCTATATCCTGCAATATCATTCTTGGGTACTGGGATGCCTCTAACATTGTGGTAGAAGTGCCAGAAACCCTCACCTTTTTGGGTTTCTTGCACAGTTGTTCCAGAGTCTTCTTATGATCGGGGAGGCTGGGCCACACAATGGGTTTAATTCTGAAATGAAAGAACATTGAGAGAGAGGAAATGAATGGTGTGGGAGCATGCACAGTAGGTCTTTCCATTCATTCTGAGCCAGAAATCAGAAGAGCGGATTTCTAGTCTTGGCTCTGCTACAACTAGGTGGGTGAGATTGTGTAAGTGACTTGTTTTCCCTGGACCTCAGTGTCCTGTCAATTCACAGAGGGGTCATTGTCAGTCATCTCTGTGAACACCGTGGGGAGAGAGCCCTGGGAAAGAGGAACAGTGAAGTTTGGCAATGGTGTAGCTATGAAGCCAACATTCACACTGTTCATCTACTCCTAATACAGGTGTCATCATCTTATTCCTCCTCTCTACTGGCAGTGACTCCTCTGCTCTTGTTCTGGTGGAGATGAAGAATATTTTCTAAGTCACCCAGGGAAATTACTCTAAGTTGTTCTTTTTCAAGTTGGAGTCTTATGAGAATACATGGCTCTGTGCTGTGGGTAGCTTTCTAGAACATTAATAACGTGAAGGTATGTGCCAAAAACATCATTTTTATAATGAAGCCAACATGGCTCTGTCATGGGGTAGAATGCAAATCCCCATAAAGTCATGTGCTGAAATTCAAGCTTTCAAATACATTCTTCATTTTCCCTGGGTACCCCAAGCCACCCAGACATTTTGGAGGCATACTTTCTATTCTGTTAGGAGAAAAGGTTTGGGAGGAGGGTTTGCCCTATGTCAAATTTACATATTTTCTTTCCTTATGAAATTAATGGTTGAAATTCACCAGTGCCCCCAGCTGGGGAGGAATATGGGCACTGTAATTCCAGAAATGCCTTATTCCCCTTTGTAGTTTTTTCATCAATAAATAGGGTTAGAGCTCCAACTGTCTGGGACCCCATGTAACCATCCTCTTTATTAGTTAAAGTTCACCTTTTTTTCCATAATGCGCAGGCCAAGATGACCATCAGAGCCACAAAGAAGAAACTCAGAATGCTAATAGTTAGTAAAACAGGATCCATCCTCCCTGGAATGCAAGGATAGATCTTGGTTAGCAATCATTAACCACGTAGTAGGGGAAGCTTTCAGGGTGTTTTGAATTTATTTAGTAACTTAGGCCCATCTGTTATTTCTTCAAAGTTACTTTTCAGTGAATAGGATGATGTACTAGATTTATAAACTAAGAATTTTGGTTTCAGTAAGTGGCACTGAACTGGGTGACCAGGTCTAGAACATCTGTCACTTGAAATATAAAAGTGACAGGCATTAAGCTGCCAGAACTCTCTCCCAACTCCCACCACCAAGAGAAGGAAGCCCTGTAGGAGAATGATGAGGCGGATTCTCTATACTGAAGACTCGGAAAATTCCAGTCTGAGAATGGGAGTCTGGGATGGCAGAACAGTTCCCCTCATACCTCAAAGATAAGATATCTATGCAGTGTTTTTGTTCTTCAGGGGCCTGCCTGAGCCATGTTCTTTGTTTTTTATGGCCATTCTTGCTTCCTAGACCACGTGGGTATCTTTGCTATTCTGAAAAAGGAGGCATGGAAGAGCAGCATTTGGTTGCCTGTCTTCCATCACCACAGGTGTTCCCTAGAGGCACTTTACAGAGACCAGCCATTGGAATTCCAGTCTAAATTGGTAAAGTGGAGGTAGTAGATGGGCATTTTCTTCAGAATTAGCATCTCCCAAGAGCATCTAGGTCAGTAGAGTCACTGATGATACCAGTAGAGTCATTTGATCAACAACTAAGGACCTTGCTCCCACCACTTCCTTGTTCTTCACCAAAGGGGCAAAGACGGCAGGTCATTCTATAAAACTGTAAGAATGCCCTCAGGGGAGTCCTAACTTGTGGGTTCATTTAGCCTCTCTGGCTCTCACTCCTGCTCACACACTTTGACATGCAAAGCCCTATGAAGGGCACAAAGATTCTGCAGTCATTTCCCACCTGTGATCTCTGGTGTTCTGAAGTGGAAGGTTGGACTCCATTCACTCCAGAAGCCTTGAAAATAGTTGGCATTAGGGATGGACCGGACTTTAATCTCATACATTGCATCAGGTTGTAGTTTTCTCTGTAGGAGTGTCAGCTTTGTACTGGATATGTTCACATGCTAAAGAACAAAGTACACCATTACCCATCTAGGATTGAAAAAGAAGTGCTACCCAGATCCCCCGAATCATTTCAAGTTGAGTGTCTTCAGTCACATGGATACTCTCATTAGGAAAAGAAGCTATGACATGGGGAGGACCATGTGTGAGCTCCTAAATGATGCTATCAGGGGTCAAGGAGGGCAACAGTACCATAAGTCTTTGTTCAGGTGAGCTGGGCTCTCCACTCCAGGAGGATATAAATCACTCCCAGTCTCCCACCTTCCTTTCTATACTTTAATTTCTTTTTTCCCCTTTTCCCCTATTTCACATTCCAAAAGGAAATAAAAGGGAGTGGTAAGGTTAGTGAGCAGGAATAATTTCTCTCTAGAAAATATACCACTCTATATTGTAAATAGCAATATAGAGACAATAGTATCTTCAAAAATGTGTATTACCCTTAAGGAAAAAAAAATCTTTCAATTTGATCAATAAAAAGTTACTATTCCATTGTTACTTACACTTATATTTATTCAATTATTAGTTTTCATGTATTTATTGAATTTACATATTTCTAATTTTTGAGACATTTCCAAGTTTCTTGCTAATTTTTCTATTCTACATTTGTCCTTTTCTTAATGATTTATAAGACCTCTTTATATAGGAAAGATATTAACCATCTGTCAGTTGTATATGTGGCAATTTAATCCTAATTTCTAATTTCTAATTTGCCTAATGACTTTGATTATTTATGTGCTGACATTTATAAGCCTTTATTTTTATGTAGTCACATGTATCAATCTTTTGCCTTTTTTTTACTGCTTTTATGCTTAGAATATTCTTCTTCATCTCAAGATTATATAAACATTTACCTATATTTTCCCTACCTTGTTTATAGTTTCACTTTTATATAATTTCCTTAAGTCATCTTTTTATTTATTTTTATATGGAGCAAGTTAAACATTTAACTTGGGTTTTTTGGCAAGTAGCAAACTGACTGTTGTACTATCATTTATTCAAGATCCTTCCTTTCTTCACTATAGTTGTTTTTCCACTGGTGCATTTTCAGATGAAGGTTCAAGAGGGCAGGATCAAGGTAGCCTAGTTTGTGGGATGGATGGGTAGAAAGACAGAGAAGGCCGTTTAGGGCAGACATTACATTTAATATAAGTACTGTAAGCAACATGTTGTGGAAAAAGAAGGCTAATCCTGGCCTGAAAAAAGGGAAGAGTATGGGTAAGTAGACACTCTTCACCTTGAGAAGGAGAAGCCATCATTTGGTTTTTGTCCATGTGGTACAAAAAAGACAGAAGTTAAGCCAGTAGGCTAAGAGGAACCTGAAAATCTGGGACACTCTACTTTTCTCCCGTCTTTTCCTCAAGACAAATTTCAGGGACAGCTAGACCATTCCAACAACAGTAACTCATAGAGTCTAAGTAATCCTCCAAATTATGATACAAATGAATCTTGTTACTAAGCAGATGAAGAACTCAGGCTTTTAAAAAAATGAAGAAAAATATTCCACTCGCTTCCTTACTTCAAGCTGATTCCATAACTCCTGTGACCCAGACTGTGGCTATGACTTGGTCATGATTTTTGTCTGATTTGCCCGTGAGAGTTGTGTACTTTTGAGAGCCCCAAATAAAGAGGATCAATTATGTCTTAATCTGTATTGTTAATTCAACAGCCTAATTTAGAAACTTTAATAAAAGCAAAACTAGAGCTAGAAAAAAAAATGAGAGCTAGAATGGGATGACCCCGAGAAGACCTAGGTTTTGTGGAAACTGAAGCTTCTTTCAGGAAAAGGTACATTTTGTTTTTTAAGGATTTTATGTATTTATTTGACAGAGAGCGATACAGTGAGAGCGGGAACACAGGGAGGGGGAGTAGGAGAGGGAGAAGCAGGTTTCCCACCCAGCAGGGAGCCAGACCTGAGCTGAAGGCAGACGGTTAATAACTGAGCCACGCAGACTCCCCAAGAAAAGGTATATTTTGACCACAAAATTGCTAGGGGCCCTCTCCAGGTAAATTTACCTCTGGGACAATGAAATTTATAACATTAAGAGGTTTTTATTTTAGAGTTTCATGTAAGTGTTTTAAATTTCATGTATTTTATGTAAATTTACTTATGAAGTATATTTATATATACATCTTTATGAATGTTGTAATGGATAAATGTGGGTAATCTACATACCATCCAGTCATTTTCATTTTTTTCCTGGCGATAGGCCACCTCATGCATTAATTCTTTCACATACTTCTTCTGTGAATGAGATGTGTTAAATGTCACCAGAAAGTCATTTGCTCCCTCACGATAGATGACTCTTATGTCAAAAGGAGCCTCAGGTTTAACTAGAAAGGAAAAAGAAAGGAGGTCAGTCTATAGGGCAGTCAAGAAAATAATTATACTTTTTAAAATTCATCTACTCTGAAAATCACATTCTTTTTCTGAGTCAGTAACTGGGCAACTGTTGAGAAAACCGTTTCTTCTTTTTCCTGATTCACAGCCTGACTACACTTTTCAGCCTCCCCAGCAGCTGGGTGTGGTCTTGTGAGCAATGTGGGTGGAAGTGATGTGCACCATCTCCCATCCTGGCCCAGGAACCTTACATGTATGGCCCTATGCTTATTCCCTTTCTAACACTTGGAGACATATGTTGAAGACAATGGAACCACAGAATGAAGGAACTCTGAATATTGCTTGGAGGAGCATCAACCACAGATTAGAAATACCTATTTTGGTTCTTACATGAGCAAAAAATAAACTTTTGGTGTTTGAGATGTCATATGTTTTAGGGCTTATTTGTTATAGCAGCTAGTGCCAATTCTACACTAAAACATATTCTCTTTGCCTTTTGAATACTAGAGAACTTGCTAATAACTAGCCCCCAAATAGGAGTATTTGAACTTTGAGTCCTCGTTATTCCAATAAAATCAGATTGTAAACTGGGAGACTTGCACATCTCAGCTATAAGAATTTGAGGGTCTGCCTACTGGCCCTAAGCTCATAACTCCCAGTGTGACTTCAGTCTAGTTTGTATTGGCTCTAAATTCTTCTCTGGTCTCTTCCTTCTGCCTGTTTGCCATGCAAAGTTCCTCTTAGGATCATATGCACCATATATGAAATGCTATTGAGGGAGATAGGTTTTATTCTAGGCAAAACGATCCCAGAGAAATGTACTAAATTCCTTAAAAAGCATGCGTGTCACGTGGCCTCTCCACTATTGTCCAGGGGCTTTCCTGTCTTGGGTTCTTAGCTACTCTATCGCCAAAGCCTGGGATGTTAGTTGTCTAAAGATGGGACAGCCACTTTTTTGCATGGCTGATCTCAGACAGAGATGGGGAGCACATAGGTTAAAATCTAAGCTAAACCTATTGTTAATGAGAGAGTATGTGTTCATCAAACTCTTATACTCTGTAGACTGATCTGGAGTCTAAGCTACCTGATTTGGACTTTAAGACCGACTTGCTGACCAAGTAAAGTGAACTCATGTGGTGGAATTTGGCTCACTTACTGTAGTCACTTGCTCATAGTGGTAACCACCTAAGATTTTCCTGCATTGCCCCAGAGATCCTGAAAAAGAGGAAGTGTCTCCTTTGCCCTTCGATGTCTTGTAAAAGAGGAAGTTTATTCTTTTTTACTCTTAGATGCATTATAGAAAGGGAAGGTGCCCAGGGGGAACAAGGGGAAAGGCAGGTGGGTATAAAGAAACAGACCAACAGAGAATATTGTCAACATTTTCACGTGCCAAGTCAGTTCCTACTCTTCATTCAAGAGAATAATTAAGATTCACCTTCTCAGTGAAACCTCTGATACTGAATTCCTTGCCTCATTCCCATCTCCCAAGGACTCCCAATAAGGGAAGAACAGACTTATGTTGATTATACACCTACTAAGCACCAAGTGCTTTAGTTACACAAGCTTCCACCAACAATCCCTTATTACCACTATACTGATGAGGAAATTGAGTCTCAGAGAGATTAATTAAGTTCAGGCTTCTATAAAATGGTTTGCTAGTATTTAAAGCCAATTCTGTTTGATTCTGAGGCTTGCTCTTCTCTAGCTTTTGTTTCTGTGCTCCATTATCTCATACAGGCTTGCCAGGTGTCCTCCCAATAAGTCTGTCTCTGGTCCAAAGGGTGCCTTTGAGCATATTAGAAAAAGTAGATCATTTCTCAAGCAATATTTTTATAAGTTAATTTATTCTGGAAACAATCTGAACAATAACAGATTTACCGCACCAAGACTAATGGGAATGGAGGAAGTTACCCCTCTAGCCTTATCAGAGGGCCCAAACCTAAAGAAGGGGAAGTATGTGAGGGCCAGGTAGTTGCAGGGGAACTCTGGTCAAGGGCTCAATTAGGGACTTCCAGTTTAAATTCAATTCAGTGACAGTTCTGCCAATGAAATATAACTTTAAGAACCAGAAGAAGGTACTACTGAGTAATATGCCTCCACTATCTCTCATCCTGGTTGCTTAAGGGTACTTTCTAAAACGCCAAGAGGTTCCTAACTCCCACTTCGCAGGGGCACATGCTACCAGGTGTAAGCACTACTGCTTTTTTCCCTTGGCCCCTCAGATGTGGTTTTTTAGATTTGTTTCTGCTGGGGTATAGAAATTGGGCCTCTGAGAGAACTGGGTAAGATTTGGGGATTCAGATGGACGGGGTGCCACCTGGAGTCTCTAAAATGCCAGGAGTCTGTCAGAAGACTGAGAATCTTTGCCCTTTCTACCTGCTCTCAGAGAAGTGAGAGATACATATTTGCAATTATGTGTGTGTGCGTGTGTGTGTGTGTGTGTATGTGTGTGTGTGTATCTATCTATCTATCTATCTATCTATATATTTGCAATTCCAGTGATGAACCTGTAGATATTATGCTCTTGCACAGTGCACAAACTGACCATCCATCCATAACAACCTAGTCTACAAATGACAAAACTCAACTTTCTTGTGTCCCATACTCATAATTATCTTGTTGTTATTATCTCCTTCTTAGCTTTCACATAGGTTGTGGCCTATGTTGTTGTGTGGCCAACATGCACAAGCCTCTGCCTAATGTGTCTTTTTCACTATCTCTGCCTTTTTTCTGGGTAATTTTTTACAGATAGAACTTCTGCTTTTACTCTATATTTTACCAGTTTAGTGAGGCAAAGCTGAGATAGATTTAAAGGTTCTCACCTCCTTGTTGTCTCTAATGAATACTGCTCTCTTACCTTTAATTTTCTTTTTGGGCGCCAAAGAAGGGGTCAAAAATAGGGAGAGAAAGTGAACCATAGTATTAAAAACCAGCAAAAGAATGCACCTCTTTAATCACTTTGTCCAGTTTCCTCCTTGTGTATATTGTTTTATCTAATCTCCATAGGTAGAATAAATATGAGTAGTTATTATTCCATTGCACTGATGCACTGTAATAGGTTTAGACATTCTCCTACACCAAAGTCGTCTGAGGTTTTGAAAATAACTTTATTTTTTTCCCCATTACTTACAGATTATGACACTGAATCAGTGATTTCATATATCCCTAAATGGCAACTATACTCCTATATACAACTTCTTACCTATTTTGACTATGTTCAATTTCTTGGAAGTTATGTTTTTTCCTCCAAGTTTCACATGTATTAGGCTGTCTCCAATGAGTAAGAATTTCTTTGTCTTAATGAAATACATCTCATGCAGTTTATCAAAAGCCAGGCATTTTATATTCAAAAGGGCTCCACTGTAGAAACAAAAAGTGAATCCATCTTAAATCAAGTCAGAGTCTCTGTATACAATAGAGTAGCATTACATGGACATTTCAGTTGTGTGACTTCAACTCTGTCCATAGGTATGTAGATGCATAGATGCTTATGAGAGAGAGAGAGAGAGAGAGAGAGAGAGAGAGAGAGAATTAAATAATGTGGCATCTTGCTATTGTCATACCTAGTGATATACTGAATCTGAAACAGTCAAAGCATGTTCATGAAAAAGATGGAAAATTCCTATTTTTAAACGATCAATCATTGAAAAACAAATACTTGTTTAGGTGAGAAGGTAATCGCTCTTTTTGATATCCTGCAAAAATAAATTGAGAAAATAAAACCTGTAAAGAAACATTGTCCCCAGAAAACTTAAAGGAAATGATACAATAGTCCAAAGAATTGTATACATAAAACCATACATACTTAATGGGTAATTTAGGGATTTTCAAAGATAATTTTGACTGTGCTCCACTTTTACCTAATCAACAGACTTTAAAATCAACCCTTCTTCCCATATTCCCTAGCTTAACACACAGTAGCCATGCTCTAGGAATTGAACTCTGTCACTTCCTCTTCCCAATTCAGATCAGATTTTCAGGAAACTGAGGAAGAGAGATTGTTGCCTACTGTACAACTAACATCAAAATCTCCACATTGAGGCACTGGGGTGCTCAATCAGTTAAGTGTCTGCCTTTGGCTTAGGTTATGATCCTGGGGTCCTGGGATTGAGCCCTGCGTTGGGCTCCCTGTTCAGCCTGGAATCTGCTTTCTCCTCTCCCTCTGCCCCTCCCCCAACTCGTGCATGCGTGTGCGTGCGTGCGGGCACACACACACACACACACACACTCTCTCTCTCTCTCTCTCAAATAAATAAATATACATATATATATATATAGTTAAAGATTTTATTTGTTTATTTGACAGAGATCACAAGTAGGCAGAGAGACAGGCAGAGAGAGGAGGAAGCAGGCTCCCTGCTGAGCAGAGAGCTAGATGCAGGGCTTGATCCCAGGACTCTGGGATCATGACCTGAGCCGAAGGCAGAGGCTTTAACCCACTGAGCCACCCAGGCACCCTAATAAAATATATTTTTTTAAAAGTTCCACATTGTACTTTTTAAATAAAAAGTATAAGTTTGAGTTCCAGTACTAGCAGAACAACTTATGTCATACTAGCCCTCTAATATGTAACTATTATAAACCTTAGACAAGCTATTTTTTGGGAAATCCTATTTAAAAGCTTTAGAGAGTAACCAAAAGTATGCAGACATGAGAAAGAAATTAATCCTTTAAAAAGAGATGGATAGTATCCTTGTTTCTACTTTTTTAAAAATTTGTTTGATAGTAATCCTCAGATCACACTGTGATAGGCATCTAGAATATAATGGAAAGCCACAATTTTGTTTTCTTGAGAAGTTAGAGGACTTGTCTGCATGGCTGGATATTTTTAATGGGGATGTATGACACCAGATCTGCATATAAACTTTGCTCATATCAGTATATGTCCCTTTAATTGTCAAGTGTGGGAGAGACTCTAAGAAAAACATGGGTTAGCAATAGCTAGATGGCTCTAAAAAGTACTGAAATGAGATTTTAGGTGCTGTCTCAAAATAAAAGAGAATTTGAAGATTAATCTAGTCCTGTTAACCTACTAACAGAGGTAAAACTAACATTCAGCAGAGGAATTCAACAGAATCCAGAAAACCTGTTACCAATGTCTTTCATACATTCAAAAGTTACTACAATTGATGAAAAAAAGAAAAATGAGACCCATAGTAAAGACAAAAAGCAGTCAATGTAAAGCAGTCACTCTAAAGTGACCAGATGTTGGAATTAGCAGAAAAGGACTTTAAAGCAGCTTTTGTAAATATGTTCAAGGGCTAAACAAAGAATATGGCCATAATGATTGAATAGATGTGTAATGTTAATGGAACTGTGGAAATTGTAAAAGAAAACCAGATGAAAACACTGTAATGAACAAGTAAATCCAAAATTTGTAAAAACGCACTGAGGGTATTAGATGGGCTTAACAACAGATTGAAGATGGCAGAGGAAAGGGTCAGTGAACTTGAAGATAGAGCAATGACAAGTTTTCAGTCTGAAGTAACAGAAATGGTCAGTGACCTATAGGATGATATCAAGGGATAAATAAATACGTAATTAGAATTCCAGAACAAGAAAAGATACTAGGATGGAAAAAAAAACATAAAAAATAATGGCTGCAAATTTCCCAAATGTAACAAAAATGTCTATTTTTAGGTTTAAGAAACTCAGCAAATCCAAGCAGGATCAATCCAAAAGAAACCACCCCTAGGCACATCACAGTCGAATGGCTGAAAAACAAAGGCAAATAGAAAATTTTGAAAGTATCTAGAGAAAAATATCACTTCTGATCAAAAACTATGGGAACTGAAGACCCTGGAATAATACCTTTAAAACTCTGGAAGAGAGAAAAAAAATATGTCCACCTTGAAATCTCACATGCACAAAATATTCTTCAATAATTAAGGTCAAGTAAAGATATTTCCAGATAAATAAAAATTGAGATAATTTGTTTTAACTTCTTTAGACCAGAGGGCATTGATACCATAAGGGATTGCAGATCTATAGGAGACAAATAGGTGTACCAGAAAGGCTATACTTTGGTAAATATAAAAAACAATATATATTTCTTTCTTTTAAATTATTTAAAGCTAAATGATTGCTTAAAACAAATATTATAACATTATTGTGACCTTTATAATCTATGGTAGATGTAAAAATATATAACAATAGTGCATAAGATAGGATGTGATAATTGGAAGTATATTGATGTATCATTATAAGTTTCTTTATATATGAAATAGTACAATATTAACTCTAAGTAAACTATGATAAGGTTGAATATTGTTAACTATTAGAGCAATTACTAAGAAAAAGATATTGCCCAAAAGTACAAATAAGGAAGAAATTGAGTATCTCAATAGCTCTATTTCTTTCAGAGGAATTACATTTATTATCAACAGACTTCCATAATAAGAAAACTCTATGCCAGATACTTCTATGTTGGTGACTTCTAGCAAATATTTAAGAAACATGCTAAGAAAAGCATGGGTTAGCAATAGCTAGATGGCTCTAAAAAGAACAGAACTGAAAACTAAGAACTGTGCCAATTCTACAGAAATTACTCTGGAAAATAGAGTAGAAACAGACTCTATCCAACTTACTTTATGAAGTTAGCTCAACTCTTGTACCAAAAGCTGGCAAAAATATCACAGAGAAGAAATTTACAGATAAATGTCCCCCTAGAATGTATATCTAAATTTCCTCAAGAAAATATTAACACATTGATGTTACTACTATGAGAAAGTAGGTCACATCCCAGGAAATCCAGGCAGGTTCAGCAATCAAATATGAATCATACAATTCACCATATTACCAGAACAAAAGTCATACATAATCTGATTATCTTAAGTAATGCAGATAGACATATGACAAAATTCAACATCCACCTATAATAAAAACTCTCAGCAATTAATAGAAGAACATTACCTCAACCAGTTAAAGGAAATGTACAGAGTCTAGAGTTACTATCATATTTAATGGTGAAATTGTGAACATTTCTCCCGTTGATAAGGACAAAACAGGAATAACCACTTTCACCACTTTTATTTATTAGAGTACTAGAGGTTCTAGCCAGGGCGTAAGGCAAGAGGAAAAAGTAAAGAAGAAGACACCCAGTTTGAAAAGGAAGAAAAAACCCTTCTTTGCAGACAGCATTATATAGATTCTCCAACACAATTACAGGAACTAGTAGGGTGAATTCTTCAGGGTCAGAATATAAAAGACAATTATATTTCTATAAGCTAGTATCAAACAATTAGAAAATAAATTTTAAAAACAACAACTCCACTTATGATAACAATAAACATAAAATGCTTAGAGATAAAATTAATAAAGGATGTTCAAGACCTTTGAAATGGACATTATAAAACATTCCTCAGAGCTATTAAAGGAGATCTAAATAAATGGAGTGGCATATTCATGGATTAGCAAATTTAGTAGTGAGAAGATAGCAAATTCCCCCAATGTAACAGATATAATATTAATCAAAATCTCATCAGGATTTAAAAGAAAAAAAAAACAAGCTGATTCTAAAATTTATGTGGAGATATAAAGAGCTCAGAATACTCAAAACAACATTGAAAAAGTAGAGCAAATATGGAAGATTCAGAGTAGATGATTTCAAATTTACTATAAATCTATCATAATCCGGCCATTTTAGACCTGGCATAAGACTAGATAAATTGGGGCACATGGATGGCTCAGTCTTTTCAGTGTCTGCCTTTGGCTCTTGTCATGATCCCAGGGTCCTGAGATCAAGCCCCGTACTGGGTTCCCTGCTCAGTTGGAAGTCTGTTTGTCTCTCTCCCTCTGCACCTACCCCCTGCTCATGTACACACTCTATCTGTCTCTCTCAAAAATAAATAAATAAAATGTAAAAAAAAAAGAATCAATAAGTTGATCAACAGAAAGTTTAGAGTTCAGAAATAGACTTGCACATAGAAGTTTAATTGATTTTCAATACAAGTGCCTTATCAATTTAATGGGAAATAGAAAATCTTTTCAACAGACTGTCCTGAAACAACTGAATAAATATATGGAAGATATGAACCCTAATCTCATGAAAAATTAATTAGATATGAATTATAGATCTCAATTTAAAGTTCAAACTATAAATTATCTAGGAGAAAACATAAGAAAATATCTTTCTGACTTTGAGAGTGAACAAAAATAGTGTTGACACACACAAAAATTAAACATAAAAGAGAAAAAAAAGACATATTGGACTTTCATCAAAATGAAAGCTTCTTCCTCATTGAAATACACCATTAAGAAAATGAAATGACAAGTTACAAACTGGCAGAAAATAGTTGTAATCCATATATCTGACAAAGGAATTATATCCAGAACATAAAAGAATTCATACCCATCAACAATAAAAGGATAAATAACTCAGTAAAAAAGACAAATGGCTTTAGCAGACAGCTGCCACAAGAAGACATACAAATGGCCAGCAACTACTCAGAAAGATGGTCAAAATTATTTGTTATTTGAGAAAGGTAAAGAAAAATTACGAGATACTGTTTTCAAAGCCACATGTTGGAGATGATGTGTAGCTCTCACACTTTCTTGGTTGATGAGTAGAATGGTATAACCACTTTGGAAAACTGCTGGACAGTTTCCTACAAAGTTAAACACACACCTACCCTATGATTCAGTGATTCCACTATGGTTTTTACCACAGAGAAATGAAAGTGTGCATTAACAAACACATTTGTAAAATAATTTAGTAGCAGCTTAAAAAAATAATAGTCTCAAATTTGAAAAATCTCCAGTGTCCATCAAGAGGAGAAAGGATTCAAAGCTTGTGATGTATTCATGCAGTGGAATTAATAGCAGTTGAAAAGATGAGCTCTGATACATACATCAACATGGGTAATTCTTGAAAACATTTTGTTGTGTGAGAGCATTCATATAGAAAAGAGTAAACAGTGTGTCATTCCATTTATAAGAACTATTGGAAACTGGCAAAACCAGGGGGTGACAGATTGCTCACATGGGAAGAACGGCTGAAAGGGGACAGGAGGCATCCTTCTAGGGTGAAAGAAATATGCCATATTAAAGAAGGAAGCAAAATATGTATTCTCATTGTAAAAATAATTAAACAATGAAGAATAAAAATAAAAGTACTCATTTCTCTTCCTTCCTTAACCCTCAATTTAATGTCCTTCTCCTGTGATAAACATGGTTGCCAATTTTTTTTCTGCATACACTTCTAGCCAAATAGCCCTGAATAGAGGTATAGCTGGCTCAAATTTGAAGTGGGGATAGTGGCAGAAAAATAAAGTCTTTGTACAGATTTGCTTACAGGGAAAGAATTCTTCTAAATAAGTTATTTTTATAAAAAAGATCATAGGAAATATCTTCTAAAAAGGTCCTTTACTATCTAGAATCCAGAATGTGTTGGTTTTCTTTGGGAAATTGGATGTGGGTGTACTTATCTCAGCATGTGCTCAAGTGAGCCCTCTCTGGGATTGTTCCTGGACTCTGAGCAGAAAGAACATGTTTGTGGCTTGAGATGAGGTGGGCATTGGGTTAAAATCTGAGAAGGATGCCTCAGCTTTAGGGGCAGAGTCTCCTAGCTCTGGGTTGCTGTGATCTTTGAGTGACTGGTTATGCTTCTGCATTCAGACAAAGATAGAGATGGTTGAAGAAATTTTAAGTTTATTAATTGGCTAAATATACTTACTATTTGTGGCACCTTCCTTAAAATTGTCCCACCCCCAATTATAGTTTTTTTGTTGTTATATCTTAAGGTATGCAATTGTTTTGGCTTTAAGTGTGTGTGTGTGTGTGTGTGTGTGTGTGTGTGTGTGTTGGACTTTCTAGAGAGTGTATCCTTCCTTCATTGAGGTTTTTCCCCTTGGAGTAGAGTAAATACCAAAAGCAAATTTTTAAGTTAGGCCAGATAGATACCAGGGAAGAAACTTGGGACGAGTGTCACATGGAAAGTTCTGAAGATGGCAATACATCATAATTAGATGAATAAGGATAGAAGGGGAGAATTGGAGTAGTATTGCATTTCTGAATTTAGGTAAGACATGTTGTGGAGAAATTAGAAAGATAATAGCTTTTAGTTCGGTCATCGAGTTTAGAATATATTTGTAAGTAAAACATGGTAGAATATTCAATTATAAATCCTTAACAAGAAGCAAGTTCTTGGTATTGTTGGAAGTTTAAGAAGAACCTAAAATGGTATTCTTGGTTCATTCCCACCTTTTGGAGAATGAGATTAATAAGCAATGAAATAGAAAGGATCACTATACGGTTGGCTTGTGAGCCTTGGCATCCTTTTTTTTTTTTTTTTTTAGATTATTTATTTATTTATTTGACAGAGATCACAGTAGACAGAGGCAGGCAGAGAGAGAGAGAGAGGGAAGCAGGCTCCCTACTGAGCAGAGAGCCCGACGCGGGACTCGATCCCAGGACCCCGAGATCATGAGCTGAGCCGAAGGCAGTGGCCCAACTCACTGAGCCACCCAGGCGCCCCCTTGGCATCCTTTTAAGTGTCTGAATTCCAGGATCCACTCTATATAGAGGGGAAGCCATGCTAGGAGCTAAGAAAACCCAGTGGCCTACAGTGGACAACCTCACTTTGTGCCAGTGGCACTGGCCTAAGGTAATTAGAGGAAACTTAGTGTCTTCCCCATGATTAGTTAAACTCAAGTCAATGCAATTGAATTTCAATTAAGTTAACTAGGTTAAAACAATTTACTTTGTTGCTAAGTATTTATTGCTAAGATTAGACATATTCTAGAACTACATTGTTCAACACAATAGCCACTACTTGGTATGTGGTTATTGAACATTGGAAATATGGCTAGTCTAAACTGTGATGTGCTCTATGAAATATACAACAGATTTTGAAGATTTAGCATGCAAAAAAGAGTGTAAAATATCTCATTAATATTTTTATATTGATTGCATGTTGAAATGATAATATATTGGATATATTAACTTAAATAAAATATATTATTAAATTAAATATATTATTATATTAAATATGTTAATTTAAATTAATTTCATCTATTTATTTTTCTTTTTTTAAAAATGTGGCTACTAGAAAATTTAGAATTACATATATGGCTCAGATGTTTGTAGATTGCACTGTATTTCTGTCAGATAGAGCCATTTTAGGGTATTTTGGGGGGAGAAAAAAAGGATTATAATTATCCAATGTTAAAATTAAACACAGAAACCAAACTTGCATATTCTCTGGGCAGACAAAATAAGTTAGTCATGTAAGCAAATGTTTTAGCTTACTTCGTAAGACAAGCAAGATTAACTTAACCTGGGTGACTTCTTGCTTATGCTTCTGACAATCACAAGCAAAACTTAAATCGTTTGCCAAAATTGATAGGAGGTAACCACTAACCAATTTCCATTCAGTTAAGAAAATTCTAACATTATAGCCAATCACTGTAAAGAATAAACCTTCATCGCCTTTACACTATGTAAGTTGCTTTATAACAATATATCTCTAAGCCTCATTCCATATTTTAGTTTAAGTGCTCCTGGTTTGCAAACTTTTTGGTACATGCACAATAAACTTTCAGAAATTACTACTTCAGTGATTTGCTGGCTTTACTTCTGTTTCTTGTTTGTTTTATTTGTTTGTTTGTTTTGTTGTTGTTGTTGATGTACTTTTGACCTCAAGCTAACAAATTTGGGCCTGTAGGACCTTCCAAGGGGACCTCAACCCTAAGCCTCTCACAAAAACCCTCTGTTTCTGAAAACTGGGAGACACCATTGGGAAAAACATAGTGCCTGCCTCTTTACCCTGTCTCCAGCTTCCTAAATTTCCTGCAATCATGTCTGATTTATCTGGATAAATGCATTTCTCCTGAGGGGGGCAGGCAGGTATCTCCATGGAAATATTAAAAACAGAAACAAAAGCAAACTATAGCTTTATTCCTCATTTGGCCTTGAAAGACAGAATCAATCTCAAAAATATCGAACAACTTTGAAAGTTAGTATGGTTTACTGAAGAAGGACTAAATTAATTACCTGACAGATATCGCTAGGTAATTCTAGAGGTAGATTTGGCAGGGTGCCTGTGTCACAGGTGGTAAATGATGAAACCAAGAGTGACATATGTGAAGTGATATCTGTAGGTGGCAACTGGGAGTGAATGTGGTACCCCCAAGAATGTGGGAATAAAGGAAATCAGTTGCCTTCTGAAAGCTGACTGTAGAACTTACACAAACAGCTAAAAAGCAGGGTTCCCAATTCAAGTGCCTATGGTATCTATAAGAGTGGGCCTAACTTCTGGACTGAGATTTAAATGTCTACCCACAGAAGCAGCTGGAATTCTACTTTGTACTTGTGTTGTATGGGCCCACTATTATCAAACCTGATTTTTAAAGAGAAAAACTAGATGTTTAAGTGCTGGCAGCTAATCCTAAAAAAATTTAATAAGCACTTTAAAGTCTGAACCAAATAACCTTCATCTTAAAATGAACAAACTCCTTTGTTTTACTTTGTATTTACTGAACAAACTTTTGATCACATTTTTAATGAAAATCAGTCTACACTGAGAATTAAGTGCCATTTACAGGTACTGACCATATGCCAAAAACCCCAATGCAAGGTAGTTGTTCTGATCAGAGAGCTTAAGTAACTCCTTGGTCACAGAGCTCCCTGAGGGTTGCTATTGGGATTCTAACCTAGGTGACTGTTTTTGGTGCCTCTGTTTTGTCATTCTAGGTACCTGCAAACTGTTTAATGTTTTGGTGAATGAAAAATTTTCAGATCACCCAGTAAGAGTGGATTTATATTGATATACACCCTACTGGCCTGCTCTGTTTCTCTTCTTCCCCAAGACCAAGTCTCATAGGTCCTGAGTCCAGTATGAATATCTGGGTATCTATAATAATTGTTATCTACCACTGTGAAATCATCAGTTGGCATGCCAGTAATCTAATCCTATGATTTTGGCTAATCCAAGTACATTCCTGAGAGGCGGATCCTCTCACTGAACACTAAGTAATTTAGTTTCTAACCCTGGGAGATTGGTGGCCAGATCAGACAGGTGGTAAACTCACCTAGGAAAATATCCCTAGTAAACTGGGAAATAATACCTGGTTTCTATCAACAACCTGAACTGTGTAAAGACCTCATCAGAAAGCACATTTTTGAGTCATTTCCAATTTCTTCTTTATTAACATGTTAAAGGAATGAAAAGTTCCAATAAATCTAGTTTCACTAGAAAAGCAACCTAGCCTATCCAGCGAATATAGCACACCAGGGGACTTTGATTTGAGAAACAATGTCCCTGCTGGGCCTAGGAATTACATGAAAATCCCTGTCAACATATACCTTTATAAAAACAGCTGCTTTCTAGGAGCACCTTATCCTCCTCATATTTGTTTCACACTGCAAAACATGTCTTAAGACAATCCTTTTCCAACTGAAATATCTAAATCCAATTGAAAACCCCCAGTAGAAGCTGCTGACAGATTACAATATGACAGGAAAAAAAATCAAGAAATTTGAAAAAGGGAGTGGGCAAGTTTGTTCAAGGGGGCAAGGAAGTGGTGTGAGGAAAAGTGGCCAGAAAGGCCATCTCAGCCTCCCAAGGAGAAACTACGTTAGCACGACAATCCACCAAAGAGCTGAGTGGAAAACCCAAAGTCAAACCTCTGTTGAGGGGGTTTTGTCCATAAAAATGAATGGATGGTTTGAATGAGTTGTTTGGCTGTGTTGGTATAGTCTAGTTGCAGTAGAGATTCTGGACATTGAAGGTTGCTGTTCTTCTGACGATTTATTTCTGGAAAGTGTGTTAGAGAAGTGAACGTACAGAGGCAGAGTGAGAACGCACTATGGAATTCAAGTCCAATACCATCCTTCTCCAATGACTCCATCAGGAAGCAGTGCATGAGCACATGGAGGAAATCTCCTGTAATTTAATGTAACACATGTGATTTAGAGCTTGTCTAGACTTTGTAGTAGAGGAGCCTGGCTGAAGGTCTACTGAGTATAAGAAGCCCTCTTTTCCGACTGGTGGATCTTGACTTACTTTTTTTTCTAAGAAACTAATTAGGTCATCTGATATGAATTTGGAGATAACCCTAAGTTAGAATTTCACATTGGAGTATTTATTTCAAGTCATCAGAGAGAGTAACCTTCAGCAGCAAAAGACGGTTTGTGGAGGGAGAAGAAAGCTCCCTGAGCTCTTCACCAAACTTTCAAACCAGAGAGAGACTTTCTCTTTTCCCTTGCGTTTTCTCCGAGACCTCATGAAACCAAGAGCTGGGTTATTCCTGTGGATTTTTGGAAAATTGATACTGAGGTTATCATGCAAAGTGAAACTATGTCAAGAGAGTAGAAGTTAGGTCTGTACTCAGATTTTGTTATTTTAATGCCCTTTTCCCATTACTTATTATATACTGGATATGTCTTCTAATTAAATTATTAAAGTATTAAATTATTTAATCATCCAAACCTCCTTATGAGTTAGTATATTTCATTTAACAGGTGAAGAAACTGAGGCATAGATGAGTTACATAACTTGCTTTAGGTTAAAAAGCCAAGTCCATGAAGTATTGGGATCAGAAACCAGTTAACTGTGCTCCAGAGTACAACAAAGCACTAGACTGTCTCATGTTGAGACAAAGAAATCTGGGGGAGGAGTGTCCTAGGAAGGCAAGATTTAAACTCTGCCACGAAGTCAGGATTGTGAGGTCATCCTGTCAGCTTGCTGTAACAGCAAGGCTGGACAGATGAACCTGTGAGAGCATCTCTGCTGGAGTCTTTTGGTGAAGAACAGGGAGTTTCAGGAAGTTTTTGGAATCTATTTGACTTCAGTACTTGAGAATTAGGCCCCATCCTCCCTCCCTTGCTAAGTAGCAGATGAAAGGAGAGGCAGGATTTCTAGGCACCTCACCATATTTCAAATTCCAGATTGGTGATATTGACGTCGGGGTCATCAAAAGCACAGGTCAGCAAGTGCTGGGTTCCATCCACTTCCAACTGACTATAGCAAGAGAATGAATAGTCATCCAGTTCGGCATCTTCAAACTCTCCTGGGGAAGAACAAATCTGCAACTGTTAATGAAGCAAATGAGTGCCTCCTTTTGAAATCTGGAGTGACATTAAAGAAATGGTAGCCTTTTGGGGCAGACATGAAAGAATGATTATAAGTTTATTTAAAGAAGAAAAGACCAAGGGAAAAGACAGAAAAACCAATACCAATACCCAAACATAAAAGAGCCCAAATCCAAACCAAATTGATCTCTAGTGAGCACAGATTTTTCTAACAGGGAACAAAATCATCACAATTACTAAATAACCTCCAAATATTTCTAAATATTTCTGCTATTGAGTTAGTGCACCAGAGATCTAGAATAAAATACTAAGTATACTCTTTCTTTAGAATAAAATACTAAATAAACTCTTTCTTTTTTTTTACTGTTAATTTTTTCTGTTAAATGGTACATTTCGAATATGAGATACTTTATCTCCATTATTCAAAAGTTACCTAATCTAGCCTTTGACTTTATCACTAATCTTCACTTATTTACTCCCAAGTATTTCTTTTTTGAATGAAGGAAAATGAGAACCATCTTACAGTCAGAAGTTTACTTTTTAAGAGATAGCTTTTCCTTGCCTAAATAGGCATCCCAACCATAACTGTAATTGATTATCTCCATTGTATGAATATTTATTTAAAGCAATTTGTCTTAAGCTACTAAGGCAAATGTGGTTAATAAAAATTAGATCTGCCAGGACTCAGAGTAGTAAACCTTTGCATGAGTCCTACAGGTACTGCTCCTATAGGTATATAGATCCTTCCTCTATAGATATTATATCTTAAAGACATCAGAATTCTGGAAGTATGGAGGGAACCAGAATTTTTTTCAGCCACTTTTGGGCAGTACAATCTGTCACAGATAGTACTAAATTTCTTAGACTGGGTTGAGGACCCTAAGATTAAACAGACATTTTGTATATATATTTCACAGTATTTAATAAAAAAATTGTCAGCAAATACACTTGGACTGGGACCTGAAAAAAAATCCAGCGTAACTGAAGCCATTCTCAGAATGGTCAAATGTGAGCCTGTGATGGCTTCCAGGTCCATCAATACGAGAAATTACTTTGACCCATCAACAACAGAAATTAGAATCTCTTAGGGTTTTAAATAGGATATAGAATGTACTAAAATTAAACCCCAGTTGAGTGTACTGAATGCAATGAAATATAGAAACAGCATCTTCTTTATTTCAATAACTAAGTAGGTCTGTGAGAAAATTAGTAAAGCTGGTTGTGAGTGGACCAACTAGCTGAGTGACAGGTTGGTTCAGTTAAAGCCACAAATCTTGAAAAGCTAGATCTAGATAAGAGCTGTTGGCACTTCTCTTTCTGACCATTCCTAGAACTCACTAGGCCCACAATTCTGCCACTAGCAAAGACTTCTTATGTAATTTCAGCAAGGTATAGCCTTCTTCCTGATGACAGTTTTAAATAATGAAGGGGAAACCCATCATTTAGGGCTCACATTTTAAAGCATGTTCATTCCTAATCTTATAGGACTAAGCTCTTGTCTCCTAAGAACTGGCTGTTTTCTCAGTGGAATGGTTCTAGGTGGCTTTAGCCTGCCTTTACTCAGCAGTCCTCACTCTGTCTTGACGTTTTCTCTTCTATAAATCTTCCACCAATCCTATACAACAGAACCTACATTACTGTTTGGATTCAGGCTTCTGTGGATCAGCTTTGTCTCCAAAATTCTTTGAGATCAGTATAAGCCAGAGAGAGAACACAGTCTAGCAGATGCTGAGCACCAGTAGAACAAAGCACTCCTACCTACCTTAGCCATCCTGTCTGGTGGAGTGAGTCTGATGTACATTTTCATACAATATACAAAGCACTGGTCATACAATTAAAGTGACTATGTTTTGAGAAGCAGTTCATTGGCTCTTTAGCCAATAAAGTTGCTTTGTAACCAAGAAAATTTCCCCTCAACAACTTGCAAAATTGCAAGGCATTTTACAAAGAGAATATTATATTTGATCTAAGCTGAAAAATCTTTAGGTAAAGGTTGTATACATAGCGGTTAAGGCCTCTGGCACCACAGCTGGACAGATATGGGTTTAAATTCTTATTATTCTACTTTTTAGCTGTGGTCCTTGTCAGGTTACTCAACCTCTTTATGTCTCATTGTTTCAATATGGAAATTCACATTATTTTGAAGAATGATTGAACAAAATATATGCAAAGACTTAGCTTAAAATACAGTAAGCACCCAATAAGGGTTAGCTATGACTATCATCTTTTTGTTGTTGTTGTTTTTGAGAAATAATAAATGAAAAGGTAAAATAAGAATTCTAATTCTGAAATATATGTGAAAAATTTGGGGGCTCCTTTGAAAAAGAATTCTATGTCAAAAGTATTATTACTATGGCTTTGAAATTACATAGAACTTTTAAACAGTGAGTTAACATATCCTTCTTTAAATGCTCACTATCTAAGCATATTTTTCTATAAAAATTTAATTATTTGAATATGTATTATAGACAAGGCCATGTGGTTTAGAAATGTTTCTATTGAAAGAAATTAGGTTAATTAAAAGCATAAATGGCTTGGATTTTAAAAAAATACCCCTTTCTTCTTTTGTTCATCCTTGTGGTGATTAAAGAATGAATCTTTCAACAAATAGCAGCTGATTATTATACAACCCAAACTGAAATGTGTTTTCAGATGATCAACGTGGATGAGTGGTTAGATTTCCTAAATCCATCTGAAATTTAAAAAGTTGAAGTGAAAACTCAGTTTTCAGTTAGAATTTTTATTTCCTTGAAAAAAAAAAGTATAGCCACCAGGAAGAAATAGAGGGAATAGATTATACTCTGAAGAGTAAGAATTAGGTGTTACTTGCCAACCACCTATCTGTGCAAACACTAGGCAACACTTTCAAATAATAATCATCCTCACAAAGAGATTCATACATGGTCACGCTGTGAAAAATGTCAGCCCTCTGATAATTCCCCTAGTTAAAATATTAGGAATTTCCACCCTTAGTAAATACATGACTTGACATATCTAAGCTGAATCATTAGGCTGATGTATTTGATAACCTTGGTAAGAAAATCCTTTTTAACTCTTAAAGTGATAGGACTTAATTATCAGGAACAAATGGGTGGTCCAAATTCCCAGTTGGCTCCTGTTGTGACTATTTTGCCTTTGTCTACAGTCCTATTGTAATTACAACCTGTTTACTAAGTAGGCAGCACCGGCTTCTAGGTGTTAAGTATTTCAAGGATGCCAAAGATTATTATAGGATGATAAATTTGCCAATATGTAGAAAATTAAATATATTTCAATGAGACAACTCATTCAGATCTTTCTCTGCTCAGTTATTCACTAAGAATCTCACATAAGTCTATCAAAACTAAAGTATTTTGAAGAAATTTTCAAATACTCAATTCAAATACTGAATGTGTACATGTTCTAGACACTCTTTTAGGTGCTAGAGATATGGCATTGGTGAATGCAGACAAAGCTGTTGTTTCTGGAAATTATTTTATCATGAAAGTCATGCTTTTGGAACCTCCTGAAAAGCTAAGCAAAAGAAATCTAGCTTGATTTTTTAACAAGGTAAAACTTCCTTGGAGATTCTCCAATAAGCACAACCATTGTGTCCATATGGGTATTCTTTTTTAAGAGCAGAGGCATTGACCAACAATTAAGATCCACATTTAGAGAGTCAAATGCATTCTTTTCTGACAATTCTAAGACTTTATAAAACACCCACAGTATTGTCCCTAAGACCTCCCGTCCTGGTGGTTAGAACTTATAAAATGACTGATTATGTGGTAAGGTCTCCAACTCCTTTCCAACCCAGTGTCCAGATCAGGTCTGTTAGGGATCTGAGTAACCTGAAGCATATGCTAGAGATAATCTGAAATCCTAAAGAAAAGTTAGAAATGACTCACCATTCTGTGCATAGCCACTTTCTCCAGAAACAGCTTGAAGTAAATAGAAAACCATACCAAAAGCTGTACCCAGAATCATCATTCTGAGAGAGAGAAAGAAAGGAGAGAGAAGGTGTGTGAGCCCATGTGTAGGAATGAATGGGAGAGAGCAGCAGTGAGAGAGAGACAGAGACAAATCTACAGCTTTGGCACTTTATACTTACTTAACCACAGACAGGGGGAAGTATAAACACAGCAAAAAAGAAGGCAAGTGCCAGAAACAGGAAGTCTGAGTAAAAGTATTGCTGGTGTAAGCAGAGGTAGCGGAAATGAAGGGATAGAGCCTTTGAATTATTGTACCTCTTTGACATTCCTGTCACCCCCCAAACTTATTCAGCTTATTCCAGAGTAAGGTAGCACATTCAAATCTAGCCTCAAACTACCTGAGACTAGAGTGTGAATAAGGTTCAATTAAAAAAAATAAAAAGCAAGATAAAATTCTAAACTTAGAAATCTGATCAATTGATTGTCTGGGGTGAGTTTCTCTTTAAGGAAAGGTTCTGCACTTTATGAGGTAATATATTGTTATTTTAAATAGTTCACCTCCAATCTCTGAACATACACACTAGAGAGTTTCATAAGAACAGCAATTTTGTTTGGTTTTCTGTGCGTCCCTAATACTTACTTATGCCTTGCTCATCAAAGTAGGCATTCAAGAATTATTTATTTAGTTCAGGAGGTGGCAAACTATAGCCAAGGGACAAAATTTGGCCCACCACTTGTTTTTGCAAATAAAGTTTTATTGGAACAGAGTTACTGTTGTGTTACAACAGTAGAGTTGAGGACCTACTGCAGAAACTATATGGTACACAAAATGTAAAATCTTTATGCTCTGGTCCTTCACAGAAAAAAGCTGTTGATCCCTTGCTTATTGGATAAAACAGTTATTTTCTCTGTGCGTTTTTAGTAGGATTATATTTGTGAAAATGTGATTGCCACACAACATTTTGGGAACATACGGTATTCGCAAACCACACTGGTACCTCCCTACACGTACTGGGCAAAAGCTTAGGACAATGACAAAAATAATTTAGACTCTCCCCAAACTTGTCTGCCAAACAAAACTGCTCCCAGCCTGGCTCCTGGGTTAAAGTAGTCATATTTGTTAAGTCTAACGGACTTCCTGGTAATTGTTGTATCTTTTTCTTTAAACCGCTATTATTTCACTCAGCTATTAGTATTCAAATGAAGGTGCTGCTTGATAGCAATCCTGTTATCAACAGACAGACAGGCCTTCCATAACACTGAGGACTGCTCAGGTCTTCACTGGCTAATCACCTGGACAGGAGCTATAAAATACCCCTCAACTCTTTTTTAGAAAAACGCCATAAGACTAAAATTACAAGATGATGAGTACTGAGATGTGGAGTAGAAAATGATAGGGAACTTTTGTTTGATTTACAGACATTGGGTAGATATTGGTCCTACAGGGCTGTAAAAGTGGCTGAATTAGCAAAGACGAACAACACCCCAAAGTGTAAAACACAGAGAGTCTTTGAAAGCTGCGTGAGTTCGTGGATGTCATCATTGTAGTTATTGTGACAGACTCATAAAATAAGAAAAGAAGAAGTGGGGCATCAGTACTAGTCTCTGGAAACCTGTCTCCATTGTTGAGGCAGATCCAGTGAAAGAGAAGGGGTGCCCTGTTCATAAGATCACACTCTGGACCTCAAGTTCAAGGGACATTTCAGAGCAAGAAGCCAGCTGCATGGACACAATCTATCTGATTGATTTGAGGTTTTCTTTTGGCATTTTCAAACCTATTTCAAAGAGTGACAATTTTGTGCATCAAATAATAATTTGTGCCCTCATTTCTAATCTTGTCTTGAAAGCTTGGCTAGAAAAACCACGAGTCTGATTCATGAAAATTGGTACGTTTTTGCAATGAGCTGAAGATCCTTTCAAAAAAGATATAACTATGAATTCCCATAAGCTAAATAAGTGTTAGAGAAGGAATCATGTATTGTATCTCTCCACCAACACACGTCTCATGGATCGCTCAGGTTGTCACTCCATGGGTGAGTAATTGGGCTGTGTCTCTTTAAATTCTCTTGTTTATCATTTTAGTGGACTATCATTTTGATTGTATCTCTTTCCTTTAGTTGTGAAGATGTAAAAGAACAAAGCCAAGACACAATATTTTGGTACAGCATGTGCTACTTTGCTCAGGGGATTTCCACTGGTATACTTACTCTTTTTGGGTGGGGCAGGAGATGCCTAAGGACCTAGAGAGAAACCTAGATATAGTGCGGGGAGCTCAAAGAAAAGAGAAGCCTCACTAGTCCTTCTAGAGATTCTGGGGGAGCAATGGTGCCTTCTCTACTTTCTTCACCTAGGTCTGGCTAGGCCTTTGGAAACTTAGGAAGAAGTTGCTTCTACCTACTTCTCCAGATGAGAGAGTTTCATTGTGTTATTTTGTCATTAATCTGTGAGAGAAGTGGAGAGCTAAGAAAAGCAGATCAGGAAAGATGCTCAGGGCACCTGAGTCTCCACCTGTAAAGTCAGGATCGCAGCAGTGGACTGAGGACAAAGCAGATCCCTGGACGCTGAAGCCTGATTGTTGTACACGTCCCCCTTCTCTTTTCCTGTCATTTCCTTATATCACTACCTTCTCTCTTTCCTCTCTTATATTCTGTCTTCCTTTAGTCTCACGCGTTCCTATGATGTGGTGAATCATAGAAAAGGAAAGGCATTTTATTGTTTCTCATATACAAACAGAACACTGTTGTAAGACTCCCAGTATCAGTTGGTCACAACTTTCCTTTCTTCCTGTGTGTGTGTGTGTGTGTGTGTGTGTGTGCGCGCACGCACGTGCGTGATCATTCAGACTATTAAACAGAGAAAGCAAGAACGATTTTCTTTTATTTTCCTACTGTAATAAGTTATGTCTACAACTTTGTATATCACAAGAAGAGTGCTGAAGAGCTCAGAGAACTCACCTTTTAGCCAGATTTGAGGTTCCTGGATAGGGGGTGGGAGAGGGTGTGTACTCTTTACTTGACTTGTTTACTGTTTGTTTTCTTAGTAAAAATCCACTCCAGGAAGCCCCAGGTTTTGTCTCTTTGTCCCAATCTGTAGGGACAAAGATTTTCCTAGGCATATTTAGGCTTATTACTAATCCCCACTCTCTGAACTCATCCCTTAGGACCAGAAATTTCATTTCCATACTTGACAGAAATTATTAATTTAGTGGATCAGGCACCAACACGTCATCTCTTTCAGCACCCTTGGGAAACAAACTGTTTTAAGAGCAAAAGCACTTCTCAGAGTCTGTTTTTGTATAAGGCTTATAAAATAGTAACATTTAGTAATTTGTCCCTAATGAGAAAGATTTAAAAGTTACTCACCTTGTGATTGGACATTTAAGGACAATAAAATGAAACGGCAGCTCCAATAGAAATAATAAGCAGTATATGTTGCTACAGGAATATCTTGGGCAAAATCTGATGTTTAAAAAATACTCAGAAAGTTCCAAAACATGTTCTATGAAATCTGTGGAAGTGCCCCCCCCATCACTTACCTTTCTTAATTAACAATAAGATATTATCCATAAGATGGGAAACAGTCTTGGGACCCTGCTTTCTGCTGGAAGAAAGAAATCCACACCAGCTCAGTGAAGTGACTGGGGACCCCCAAGAACTATGGGAAAAAAAAGAGGAAACCCCCCAAGGAGTCAAGTAGGTGAGGATGACTGTAAGCAGACCTAATCTTGCTCTAGTCCTAAATGAATTGCCTTTAGCATTTTATCAGTGTGTGCTGAGTCAGTCCCTAGGGCTCTGAGGGGGAGTCCCAACATCATGAAGTTTCATTTCCAGGAGCACAACGTTTTCCTTGTTGTGGCTCTTCTTTCATTTCCCTTTCCTCCTTACCCTGTGTCTTCAGCCCCATGCCTAGCTGTCATGTCATGCAATGAGTTCTTTCTGGGCAGAGAAAGAACTGTTTGAAATGTCAGAGCTCTTTTGCACTGATAAGATTTTAGTCTCTGTCTTTGGATACAACAAAAATGCAGTCTTTGAGTGCCTGTTTTTCACTTTTTGCTGAAGACATTTCTGCCAGAAAGAGAGTGTTTTGCCGTCAATACACACACAAATTTTGATACAAACGTGAACCTGAATGTTGATCCTTGAGGAAAGTGGTATGCCTGTTGGCAATGGGTGCAGATCCTGGCACTTTGGGGGGCAGCCGGGGCAAGGTGTGGGTCTGTTTCTCCCTTCAGGCCCTTACCAACAGACAGTTCCAAGAAGGCTCCTGCTCACAACTCTAGGGTCAGTGCCTTGTAGTGTTTTGGAGAAAAGTCTGGATTAAGTGACACCATCCTGAGCCCTGGCCTGTGACTCTTTCTGCAGAGATGTCCTTGCAGGGAAGCTCTATGCAGGAAAGGCTATGCCTGCAGAACACTTTCCAGAGAACTGCGGTGCTGATTGCCGCACCAGTATCCAAATCCAGACAACTGGAAAAACTGGTAAGAGCCAGCCTTCAATCCTACTTCTTATGCTTCCCTGCCCTCTTAGAACCCAGAACCTGTGCAAATTAAGTCCTCAAGAATAGCACTGGTGTCTGATAATTTCCTAAGCTAAATATCAACATAAGCAAAGTGACCCTGAGTGATATTGTTCATGGAGTTGCCACATAGAATTGGCAGATGTTCCTGGAAAAAGAAGGAGCAAGAGGTCTGTCTGTTGGCAGATTACATGAGACTATGCTGAATTTTTAAGACACAACTGTTATTTCCAGATGCTTTCCAAGAAAACAGAGAAGTCCTACCTACTTTTGCTTATGGATGTGTAAACTTTTGTGCTTTTATTTATTAGTCTCAGGAGACTTTGGAATTTTATATAGGACTTTCATTTCTTTTTGTATGTATTAGTTGGGCTATTTGGCAGAAATGATGGAACTTGGAAATAGAGTGGTTCTAAGGAAGATGAAGCTTTATTGCTCTCTCAGAAGGTGACCCACAGCAGTGAGGCAGTTCCTTGGGTTCATTCAATTAGGTGCCCAGCCCACTCTTTCATTTCCTAGGTTGTTGCTCTTATCTGTGTCTTTAAGGTTCTAAGGAAGATGAAGCTTTATTGCTCTCTCAGAAGGTGACCCACAGCAGTGAGGCAGTTCCTTGGGTTCATTCAATTAGGTGCCCAGCCCACTCTTTCATTTCCTAGGTTGTTGCTCTTATCTGTGTCTTTAAGGT
>NW_019154089.1:51060412-51076548 GCF_002288905.1 Enhydra lutris kenyoni
CAGCTGACCTGTACCATGATCTTATTCCAGACTTTGAGAAGCAGATACAACAAGAAAGTGAAGAGGAGTCAGTTTCCTTTTTAAGAGCATGATGAAAATGGTGTCTATCACTTCTATTCTTGTCTTATTGGCTAGAAGTAGTCACCACAGCCACTTTTAGCAGCAAGGGAGAAAGGAAAATGTAGACTGAAAAGCAGTAACTATGTTTCAAACTAAAACTGGAGAATCTATTAGTAAAAGGAAGAAGGGGAGAATGAATGTTGGGGCCAACAAGGAGCCTCTACAAGGGTTGTAGACTCAGTAGTTATGCCAAAGTACACATCATGAAGAACACAGGCAGTGGTAGCCAATTCCACCTGCAGGACCAGAGAGGAGGCATTTGATCTTGGGATTAAATAATGCAAAATGACTTATCAGGTGAATGGACCTAGATCCAGCAGGACAGAACTTGCAGTTGCCCAATGGGGAAGTAAGACTTAATATTTAAACCAGGGCCATTTTTTCTGATCTCAGGTCTCTGATCCCAAGGAGCTTTAAGGAAAATTAAAACTCTAAAGCTAGGGCTCCAAATTTGGGTACTCCATGCATCTCTTGAAACTCTAAGCCATGTATGGGGATCAAAGGTTTTTCTCTTATTAGAACCTTAGAAGGGACAGTGACACAAAACTTTAAAATCCAATACATTGACCTGGGGAGGTGGACACCATGACAAAGTAGGTGAGCTGTTCTCAGGGGAACCGTGGACAATTAGAGACTGAGGCAGCTGTGTCTGAGACTCTTGATTTGAGTTTCCTGGCTATTTCTCTCATGTCAATCTTGGCAGGTGAGGTGAGGTATGTCTGATAGTATGACATTGAATATTTGTGCTGGCCTCTACCTCCCTACTCTGGAGCAGGTAAGGCTGTCCTTTCTTATTCTACCCCCATTCCCTGGAAGGTCGTTGACCTTGCTAGGGAGGCTCCTCACCATTTTCTTCTGTCTAGGCTCTGCATGCACCCTTTCTAAAGCAACTCTTTTCCTCTCTAAAAACAGCATACTTTATTCCCTAACTTCAGACCAAGTCGTGTGGTTTCTTAACTAAACTCTTTTCCATTACTAGAAGCAAAAAGGAGGGGATTTATTTTGGGTAAATGCAGAATGATAAAGGTGGCAGGGACAGGCAGGGAACTATAGACTGTGTACCGTGTACATCTCATATTTGTGTTGTCACTGAAAAGATTCAACTTTTTTCCAGTTTATTATGAGAAGCTGAATTTTGCCTGCACTGGTTACTTTACAATGTCTTTCAGAAAGGCAAAATCCTATTTTAAGTAAAATCTTAGGTCATTCTGGGCAGTGTTTTGTACCCATATTTTCACAGTGTCTCTCATAAAGGCCTTATGGGCCACCAGAGGATGCAGGAAGAAAAGAGGGGGAAGCTGAGGCAGCATGTTGTGGGTCTATCTCCAGCATGGTGATGTTTGGGAAATATTAACCACTGCCTCCTCCCTGCTCCTACCCATGCGTTTTCCTTCCTGCTTTGGCTCTTCCCGTCCCCCACTCCTCATATAAGAGACAGATATTCTGAACTCTTCACTCGGAGGAAAGTTGCCCATTGAAAACATTTAAGTAGAGAGTCTCTTCCTGGCTTTTGAATTCAGAAGTCTGAGACTTGGAGGTAGTAAAGGAGAAGAGTGGCATAAATAGAGTCACAAAGGAGAGGATTCTCAACTCCCCTGCCCTCTCAAATACCATTCTTTCCATCCCCCAGACTAGATGAGTATCCACACTGAGGGAAAGGAGAATGGAGAGATGGGGTGGGAAAAGAGGGCATGTTCCCAGGCTGAGAGGGAGCACCTGGGAGAGTTCAGGTGGGAAGGAATGGGGTCCATAGCTGCAAACCACATGCCAGCACCTGGGATCTTCTTGCAAGGTGAGTCAGAGCCACTTCTTTCCACTCTTGGGGACTGTACACAATGCCATAATACAGAGCTCTGCCAGCCATCCTTCCCACAAGAAATTGTGAGGACTTCATTTCACCACAGTGATCAGTTTCCCCTCCAACTTCCCAATGAAGACAATGCTCTAATATGATCTGGCTTTCCCCCCAACAAAGTCTCATATAATTGCTAAGTGCTGGAGGAGAATGGCCATTCAGATGGGGCTAGAAATAGGGAAAAGAAAATCCCTCTCTTTTCTTAGTCCCACCATAGACAGACTATACTTGAGGGAGGGGCTGAATGAACCAATGAGAAAACACTCTGAACCAAGAGAATAGTAACCTTCCTCCTGCTTAATAATATAGTTTTATGTGTAGGATTTTGTTTGGAAAATAAATGAGATCTACCACTTAAAAAGTAAAAATCTCTAGATTCTAGTGAATAGGGCATGGACTTGAAATCATACTGGGGTTGCAATTCAACTTCAGCAAGTGTCTGTCATCAGCAAAATGGGGGAATAATATTTAATTCTGAGGGTCACTCTATGGTTGAAGTACATGCTTCAGTGCCTGTCATATAGGTATTTAGTGCAGGCAAGCTTTTTCTACCATCTGCTTTCATCAAGAGGGTAAAAAATGTGGCAGATGACAGTGTTAAACCATCTGTCTCCCCAGTCATTAGCTTTTATCCAAAAACCCTCCCCAGGAGGTCTCTTTCCACAAGTGAAAATTATGATACTAGAAAACAGACTTCAAATTTCTGGCTTTCAATTTCAAAGCCACTTTCTAAAAGGTAGGGGAAATTTAGAACAATTGTTTTTCAGGCAAGATATGTTCTTCTTTCCCTATCTCATCTGAAGCCTGTCCAATACATACAACCACTCCTACCCATGTCTCTCTCTTTCTCTCATAACTAGATAAAGAGCTTCTAAATGGGGAAGGGGAGGGAAATCAAGAGAGTAGAAAAGAGAGAATTGTCTTCTGGTGAGCACTCATGATGTGGAGTCCAGCATCCTGACACCTCTCTGCACTAGCATATAAATCCACGGTAAGGGAGAAGGTCCCAAGATAGGTTTGGGGGATGCAAGAATAGAAGGGACCTGTGCTTCACTTCTCAACAGCATGCTTGGAAGTGGCCATCCCACAGGTTTCCGTAAACCTCTAGGTCACTGGAGAGTAGAATAGAAATGGTATTCCAGTACATGGTAGTAAGTACTACACTGCCTTTATTACTATAGCTTTATAGATCAGTTCTTTTTAAAAAGATTTACTTATTTATTTAAGAGAGAGAGAGAGAGAGAGAGAGAGTCCCTCCTGGGCACTGAGCCTGATGCAGGGTTCAATCCCAAGACCCTGAGATCATGACCTGAGCTGAAATCAAGAGTCAGATGCTTAACCAACTGAGCCACCCAGGTTAAGTTTTGTTGTCAGGAAGTATGAAGTCCTCTAACTTTGTCCTTTTCCTCAAGAACGTTTTGGCTATTTGGGGAGTCTTGCATTTCTGCGAATTTTAGGATTAGGTTGTCAATTTCTGCATATAAGGCAGCTGAAATTTGATAGGGTTACATGAAATCTAAAAATTAGTTTTGGGAGTATTGATATATAAACAATATTAAGTCTTCCAATTCATTAAAATAGGGTATTTTTCCATTTCTAAGGTTTTCACTAATTTCTTCAAAATGTTTTGTGGATTTTAGTTTTCATGTCTCATATTCTTTTTTTTTTTTCATTTATTCCTAGGTATTTTAATCCCTTTGATGCTCCTGTAAATGGTCTTGTCTTCTTAATTTCCTTTTCATATTATTTGCTCTGGTATAATAATGCAATTGTTTTTAGAATATGAATCTTATATCCTGTAATCTTTCTCAACTCACTTATTCTAATAGTTTTTTTTTTTCCCCTTGTGGATTGATTAGCAATTTCTGTACACAAATCATGTCATTTTTGAAGAGGGGTAGTTTTCCTTTTCTTTCTTTCTGATTTGGAATGTGTTTAATTCTTTTACTTGACTACATCCCCTGGTTAGAGTTTCCAGTACAATGCTGAGCAGAACTGGTGTGAGTGGACACTCTTGTTTTGTTTCTGATTGTAGGGGGAAAGCATTTAGCCACTCATCATTGAACCTGGTATCAGCTATGGGTTTTTTTAGTTGCCTCTTATCAGATTGAGGAATTTCCTTCCTATCCCTACTTTGTTGAGTATTTTAATCATGAAAAGGTGTTGTATTTTGTCAAATGCTTTTTGCATCTATTGAGGTGATTATGTGGCTTTTTCTTTTGTTTTACCAATAGGATTAATGACTTGTATTAATTTCCAGATGTTAAATGGATCTTATATTCCTTGGTCATGACTTTGTTATGTTACTAGATTCAATTTGGCTAGTTGAGGATTTTTACATCTACATTCATACAGGACATTGATCTTGTGATGTCTTTTTTGTTTTGATATAGGGTAATACTGGCATCTTAGAATAAATTAGGATTTCTCACAAGCTTTTTTATATTTTGAAAGAATCTGTGAATGATTAGCATTAGATCTTCTCTAAATATTTGATAGGATTTATCAGTGAAGTCACATAGGCCTTTTCTTTGTGGGAAGTTTTAAAATTACTAATTCAATCTCTTTATTTATTTAGGGTTATTCAGATTTTCTATTTCTTCTTGAGTCAATTTTGATAGTTTGTGTCTTCCTCAGAATTTATCACCTCAATTATATAATTTGTTGTCATACCATTGTTTATAGTATTCCCTTATAATCATTTTTATTATTGTAGGATATATAGTGATGTCTCCTTTTTCATTCCTGAATTCTTAGTCTGAATTCCTGAATTCTTGAATTCCTGAATTTCTTAGTCTAGTTAAAGGTTTTTATAAATTTTGTTGATCTCTTCAAATATCTAATTTTTTTTTAAGGTTTTATTTTTGTATTTGACAGACAGAGATCACAAGTAGGCAGAGAGGCAGGCAGAGAGAGAGGAGGAAGCAGGCTCCCCGCTGAGCAGAGAGCCCGACAGACATGGGGCCCCATCCCAGGACCCCAGGATCATGACCCAAGCCGAAGGCAGAGGCTTTAACCCACTAAGCCACCCAGGCGCCCCTTCAAATATCTAATTTATCAAAGTATATACTTTTAAGAAAATCATGGAGAGAAGAGAAGAGGGGAGGTTAATACTTTGTGAGTCTATCCCTTACAGCCTCATATCTGATTAGGGAAAGTATTACTAACAAAAGAGTCATATTTTAGTATTATAGTATGATTAGCTAGAATGATAGCACAAATACAAGAAAAGATGAATCATAGTTCAGATGATGTGATTTAAAGAATTGTATGTTGTTAGTGGAATTCCAATGAGACTGATTGAAAAGCTCTTATTTTACATTATGTGATAAGCTCACAGATATGTACAGGGCACAGAAATCTCCTTCTTTGAAACTGCGTTTTATTTCGTGGTAGCTACAAGTGTGGTGGAAAGCACATTCAACTAATAGGACATGAAATGTTCTTTCTAGGTCTGAGAGATTGGACAAGATTAATGTGTGGCTGAATGAAGGGTGGTTATATGTTCAGAGTTTGGCTCCTTCCAAGGTATATCATCTTTAAATTGTATTCTTTGAGGAATACTGGTATAACAGTTAATACAATGGGGTTGGAATCATATAGACCTGCATTCTTAAAATAACAGTGTGACCCCTGGAGAGGTTATTCAACATCTCAAAGTTTGGGTTTCCTATTAAATAAGGTTGTTGTCATAATCAAATGAGATAAAACAAGATGTTCAGCATGTATTAGTGATGATGGTAGCGGTGATGATGATGACAACAATGACGAAGGGCAGTGAGCCCCATAAATATGCATTTACTCACTTGGGTCTTTCTGGAGATAATGCTAATTTCAAGCCTCTTCAGACTTGCCCTTCTCTCATTGCAATGCGGCCCTTCAGGGGACTGATTTTCACTGGTAGCTTTCTTACTATGAGCTGTGTTTTTCTTTCCTACCTGGGTTTTTTCCCACTCACCATTCAGAACTTTCAGAATTTTCTTTTGATAAAAGTACTCAGAATTCCTTCTGCCCTCCCCCCACCCCCAATACTCAGAATTCCTTCTGCCCTCCCCCCACTCCCAATTATGAATGTATCAATTCCTAATTACTTGCTGGTATTCATAAAGGATTCTTACTTTGCATCATTCATTCCCTCAGTTGCTTCATAAACAAACATTTCTTGTAATTGTAGAACATCTACCTAGAAAGTTGAGGGAAAGGGGTGGTTTCTTTTTTTCAGTGTTACCAGAGAAAGACTGAAAGTGATGCCTTATGACTAACATTTGAAGAAATGAGATGATTTGTGTTGATGAAGTCTTTGGAGTAGGTGGTTAATATTTAGTATATACTTCTAATAGCCTTTTCCATTATTATCTGGACTAAACTTTAAAATTTCATTTTCCAAGTGATGAAATTAAAAATTTCAAAATAACAATAACTTTAAATACTGTAAAATATACTTTTGGATCCCATTTTTCAGGTCACTTGGGAATGTATAACACAGTGATGAAATATCATCTTTTTGACCAAAAAGGGAAAAAAGTGCTATACCCTATACCACAGTGAGCCAAAATCAATGAGAACACAAAGGGGGGAGGTGGAGAACCACAACCTATATCTATGTATAAGAAAACTGACCACGAAAAACATTTATCATCATTATTATTATTTTTGCCAAGTGAGGAGCATATAAAAACTCATGTGAGTAAGAAGGAAAGATTGATGTAGGAAATGTTTATCTGTCATAAAGCATTAAAATAAATAAAAACTGTGGTGAAGACTGCTTATTTTACAACTCCTTCCATCAGTAAGGTGAGTTTTTAAAATCATTCTAGGGAGTGGGTAGCTTTGTTTCTTCTTCCCTATCTGTCTCCTCCTCCTAACCTCCTAAGAGTAGGTTAACTGGGGAGGTAACACTCAAGGGCTGCATCTATGCAGCAATAGAACAGGATGCTGCAAGGGGAAAGGCTCAGTGTATTGTGTGACTGACCTCCAAAGATTAATTGGCCTGCTTTCATTTTAAATTACCTGACGCTGGGGATTTAATAGAAAGAGTCCAGGTTTGCATGTGATCAGAACAGCAGAAGCCAAGTAGCAGAATTAACTTTTGGTGCAGAAGACAACAGAAAAAGCAGACTTGAGGGCCCAGCCAGTAGTAATAGTCACCATTTGCTGAATACCTGTTATTTGCTGGGTTCCTGCTAAATGCCTTAAGGCTCATATCTTTGCAAAAACATTATTATGTGCATTTTAAAAATTGAAAACAGATTCAGAGGACTGGCTTGCACAGCTGGGTTCATTCCACCATCCTGTAATTTCTCTTTGATGTGATCTGTACCTCTCTAAGTTTGCTGAATAAGGGAAGTTTGAAAATTAAGTTAATTCATATAGTAGTTTAAAGCTCATTTTCTTTTTTAAAATTTTATTTATTTATTTATTTTAGAGAGAGAGAGAGAGAGAGAGATTGAGAAGGGGCAGAGGAAGAGAATATCCATGCAGACTTCCAGTGAGCATGGAGACTGACGTAGAACTTGATCTCACCAGCCATGAGATCAGGACTTGAACTGAAACCAGGAGTTGGGCACTTAACCGATGAACCACTTTGGAGTCCCTAAGCTCATATTCTTCTGCTAAGGTCTGTAGACATCAAGAATTACTGTTCATGGACACCTGGGTGTCTCAGTGGGTTAAGCCTCTGCCTTCAGCTCAGGCCATGGTCTCGGGGTCCTGGGGTCGAGCCCCACATCAGGCTCTCTGCTCAGTTGGGATCCTGCTTCCCCCTCTCTCTCTGCCTGCCTCTCTGCTTACTTGTGATCTCTCTCTCTCTCAAATAAATAAATAAAGTCTTAAAAAAAAAAGAATTGCTACTCATGGGTTTTCAGGAAAGCCTTCACATACATGGAGAACATTACTAAAATACATGCAAATCTCAAATCCTCCATGTTTTTATTCCTGCACCATCTCCCAACCCTTTAGCTATCTAAAAGGATTCTACAGTGTCTCTCTGTGATTTCCTGCTCTTGTTTAATTAAAATCAATTCTTAATGAAAGTAAACTGTAGTATTTTTTAAAAAAGATTTATTAATTTATTTGAGAAAGAGAGTGGAACAAGGGGCAGAAGGAGAGGATGAGAGAAGAACTCAAGTAGGCCCTTCGCTGAGCACAGAGCCCCACACAAGGCTGGAGGCAGGGCTGAATACTATGACCCTGTGATCATGACCTGAGCTGAAATCAATAGTTGGCCAGTTAACCGACTGAGCCATCCTGGCATCCTGAAAGTGAGCTTAAATATGTTTTTTACAGTCTTTCTCTCTCTTTGGTCCCTCTCCTCTTTTTCTTGCAGATAACAAACAACTGGTCTCATTCTGGTTGGCTACAGCTATTTCTGTCCCTGTTATGCTGCGATGAGTTGTTATGTTAAGCAATAACTTAACAATTGCAGGCAAGCATGTTCATGTTTCCCAGTAATTTACCAGCATGCTTGCTGAACAACAAAAAAAGGTGTTCAGGTAGGAAATTTTAGAGAGATTAGGTTTTCCTGTTTACATAGTTTAGGCAATAGTTCTAGCTTGACACACTGGCTTTTATTTTTGTGATGCATCAGAAGTTGATTTATTTTTGTGTTTTAGTCACTTAGCAGTAATTGTGCGCCATGAGACAGTTCAAATGAGTAGGATTTGATTTTTTTCCCCAGACAATAGAAACACAATAAAAATCTTGAACCTATTTTGAATTGAAATTAAAAGGACACCCCCCCCAACCCATTTTCTGCTTGGTTTCTGAAGCCCAGTTCATCCTAAACTCTTATATATCTATCAACCTGTTAACTTCTAAGCTGTTAGCCAACTTACGGTCTCAGTCAGCGTTTTAGGACAGAGCTATGTTGATATCAAATTTTGCTTACAGATACAAATTGTTTTTGAACAAATTGTGGGAACAAAGGGTTTTGTTTAATCTGACACTCAGCTTGTGGTTTATAGGTGTTAAAAACATTTTCCCCAATAAGGGAACACCCAAAATACATGTAATTAACACTTTGGTAATTATATAATAAAAATGAATGGATAGATGTTTTCTCTTCTGGATAATTCTGGAACTTAACAAATGCTAGGCCCACCAAGAGCTCATCTAGTGCCATTTTAAGTTGCATTTACATGTGTTTTCAGTAAAGAATATTTTCTGTGCAGCAGTATTCAGTATCGAAAATGTGATATCCAGATATCTTACCTGATACTCCAAAAAAAAAAAAAAAGAAGGAAAAAAAAGAAAAATTTGCCAGGTAATTTTATCTAGTCCTGTAAACAGCTTTTTATTTCAAAGATTTAAAAAATTTTATTCAGATATGAGTCATTATTCTAGTAAGGTGAATTAAACTGATCACTTAAAAGAAGGTAAGAATTGACTAAAGGAGCAGTTTGGTTCTTAAGGATGATTCTTAATAAATTAAGAACACTCAAGGATTAAAAAGAAGAACACAGAAAAATATGTTGCTCTCAGAACAGCAGAGTAAAATAGGATTTTGTTTTGTATTTTCTGTAATTTTCTCCAATCTGATTGAAGAGAATTCAATAGTGATTTTAATTCATGTTCCTTCTCAGTAAGTGTTTCACAGAAGCCTTATATAATTGGAAATAGGTCAGCCAGTGTCAGTAAGTGATTTATAATTGTGCAACACATTCTCATCAAAGTAGGTCAGGTCAGTGTCCTGCCAAGTACAATTCTACTTGTGTAAGTTCAGATGTCACAGTACACATCTATGTATCATTTGAAAAAAAAAGAAGAAAAAAATTGGGGTTACAGAGCCTTATTTCCAAAGCAATGAAATATGAGTTGCAATCCATTCAGTGGAATTGGGTAGAATTTCGAGACTAGCCACTCAGGCTTTAGGCCAGGATGGAAACAGATAGACAACAGCTATCTCTTAAAAATTGTCTTGAAAGCAAAATATCATTACTGTGGCATCAAATACTTTAGGAGTGTAGCAAATTAGGTAACACGGAAGGATGTTTAACTAGGTGCTATCGATAAATAAAACACTTCTTACGGCAACACATAGTTAAACAAACACAGAAAAAGCAAAGATTTCCCTTGTAAATATTCTTCTTTACCCATTCATCAGTCAATGGAAATTTGGGCTCTTTAGTTTGGCCATTGTTGATAATGCTGCTATAAACATCTGGGTTCATGTACCCCTTTGAATATGTACTTTTGTCTCCTTTGGGTAAGTACTTAGTAGTGCAATTTCTGGGTTTTAGAGTAGCTCTATTTTTAACTTTTTAAAGGAACCTCCATCCTGTTCTCCAGAGTGGCTGCACCAGTTTGCATACCCATGCAAGAATGTTCCACTTTCTCCATATCCTCTCCAAAAACTGTTAATTTTTGCCATTCTGACAGGTGTGAGGTGGTAGCTCATCATGGTTTTGGTTTATATTTCCCTGGTGATGAGTGATGTTGAACACCTTTTCATATGTCTGCTATTCTTTGGGAAAGTGACTATTCATGTCTTCTGCCCATTTCTTAACTGGAATATTTGTTTTTTGGGTGTTGAGTTTGATAAGTTCTTCATAGATTTTGGATACTAACCCTTTATCAGATATGTCATTTGCAAATATCTTCTCCCATTGCATAAGCTGCCTTTTAGTTTTATTGTTTGTTTCCTTCACTGTGCAGAAGATTTTTATCTTGTTAAAGTTCCAATAATTCATTTTTGCTTTTATTTCCCTTGCCTCCGGTGTGGTATCTAATAAGAAGTTGCTACCACTGAGGTCAAAGAGGTTTCTTCCTGTGTTCTCCTCTAGGATTTTGATGGCTTCTTCTCTCACATTTATCTCACATTACCATTCATCCATTTTGAGTTTATTTTTGTGTATAGTATAAGAAAGTGGTTCAGTTTAATTCTTCTGCATGTTTGCTGTCCAGTTTTCCCAACATCCTTTGTTGAAGAGACAGTCTTTTTTCCATCAGATATACTTTTCAGCTTTGTTGAAAATCAGTTACCCATATAGTTGTGGGTCTATTTCTGGGTTTTCTACTCTGTTCCATTGAACTGTGTGTCAGTTTTTGCACCAGTACCATACTATCTTGATGAATACAGCTTTGTAATATAGCTTAAAATCTGGAGTCATGATGCTTCCAGTTTTTTCTTTTTCAGGATTGTTTTCGCTATTCGGGGTCTTTTGTAGATCCATACAAATTTTAAGATTGTTCATTCTAGCTCTGTGAAAAATGCTGATAGTATTTTGATAGGGATTGCATTAAATGTGTAAATTGCTTGGGGAGTATAGACATTTTAACAATGTTTGTTCATCCAATCCATAAGCATGGATGCTTTTCCATTTCTTTGTGTCCTCTTCACTTTCTTTTGTAAGTGTTCTATAGTTTTCTAAATCTTTTACCTCTTTGGTTAGGTTTATTCCTATATACCTTATGGGTTTTGGTGTAATTGCAGATGGGTTCGATTCCTAGATTTTTTATTCTGCTTTTTCATTATTTGTATATAGAAAAGCAACAGATTTCTGTACATTGATTTTATATCCTGTGACTTTGCTGAGTTCATATATTAGTTCTAGCAATTTTTTGGTGGAGTCTTTTGGGTTTTCTACATAGAGTATCATGTCATCCATATATAGTGAAAGTTTGACTTCTTCTTTGCCAAGTTGTATGTCTTTTATTTCTTTTTGTTGTCTGATTGTTGAGGCTAAGGTTTCCAGTACTATCTTAAATAGTAATGATGAGAATGGACATCCTTGACTTGTTCCTGACCATAGAGGAAAGGCATTCAGTTTTTCCCATTTGAGAATGATATGAGCTGTGGGTCTTTCATATATGGCCTTTATGATGTTGATGTCTGTTCCATCTATTCCTACTTTGTTGAGGGCTTTTATCAAGAATGGATGCTCTATTTTGTCAAATGCTTTTTCTGCATCTATTGAGGGGATCATATGGTTCTTATCTGTTCTTTTATTATGTGGTATAACACATTGGATGATTTGTGAATATCAAACCAGGCCTGCAGCCCAGGAATAAATCCCACTTGATCACTATGTTGTGATCTCTCTCCTTTTGTTTATGATTTTATCTATTTGGGTCCTTTTTCTTTCTTTTTTTTCTGATAAGCCTGGTTAGGGGGTTATCAATTCTATTAATTTTTTCAAAGAATCAGCTCTTAGTTTTGTTGATCTGTTCTACTTTTTTTGTTGTTGTTGCTGTTGTTTCTATGTTTATTTCTAATATTTATTATTTTACCTTTTCTATTGGTTTTAGGCTTTATTTGCTGTTCTTTTTTTGTATCCTTTAGATGTAAGGTTAGGTTGTACATTTGAGACTTTTCTTGCTTCTTGAGTTAGGCCTGTATTGCAATATACTTCACTCTTAGGATTGCCTTTGCTGCATCCCAAAGGTATTACACTACTATGTTTTCATTTGCATTTATGTTCTTCTACTTTTTATTTCTTCTTTAATTTCCTGGTTAACCCATTCATTCTTTTTAGTAAGATGTCCTTAACCTCCATATATTTGTGGCCTTTCCAACTTTTTTCTTATGGTTGACTCTAAGTCTCATAGCATTGGGGTCTAAAAATATGCATGGCATGAGCTCAATCTTTTACAACTTGTTGAGGGCTGATTTGTGACCCAGTATATGAACTATTCTAAAGAATGTTCCAGGTGCACTCAAAAAGAAAAAATATGTATTCTCCTACTTTAGGATGAAATGTTCAAATATATCTGTTAAGTCCATCTGGTCCAGTGTGTCATTCAAAGCCATTGTTTCCATGTTGATTCTGCTTAGATGATCTGATCATTGCTGTAAGTGGGGTGTTAAAGTCTCCCACTATTATTGTATTATTATCATGAATTTCTTTATGTTTGTTATTAATTGATTTATATATTTGGGTACTCCAATTTGGGGGCACAAATATTGACAATTGTTAGTACTTCTTGATGGATTAAACCCCCTTAGTAATGAATATAGCGCTCTTCTTCATCTCTTGTTACAATCTTTTTCTTAAAATCTGGTTTACTTGATATAAGTATGGTTATTCTGGCTTTCTCTTGATGTCCATTAACAAGGTAGATTGTTCTCTAGCCCCTCACTTACTCTCCATTTCTTTCTTTCTTTCTTTCTTCCTCTCTCTCTCTCTTTCTTTATTTCCCTTCCTTCTTTCCTTCCTTCCTTCCTTTTTTTGTTAAGATCTCATTTATTTATCTGAAAGAGAAAGAGTGGGAGTGTGGGGAAGGGCAGAGGGAGAAAGAGAAAGAGGGAGAAGGAGAAGCAGACTCCCCACTGAGCAGGGAGCCTGATGTGGGGTTCAGTCCCAGAACCTGGAGATCACGACCTGAGCCAAAGTCACATGCATAGCTGACAGCCACCCAAGTGCTCCTCCATCCCATCACTTTCGATCTGGAGGTGTCTTTAGGTCTAAAATGAGTCTCTTGAGTGCCTGGGTGGCTAAGTGGGTTAAAACCTCTGCCTTCGGCTCAGATCATGATCCCAGGGTCCTGGGATCAAGATCCACATCAGGCTTTCTGCTCTGTGGGGCGTCTCCTTCCTCCTCTCTCTGCCTGCCTCTATGCCTACTTGTGATTTCTGTCTAATAAATAAATAAAATAAAAAAATGAGTCTCTTGTGTCTGATATCCATTTGTATGTCTTCATTGGAGAAGTGTCTGTTCATATCTTCTGCCCATTTTTTGATATGATTATCTGTTTTGTGTGTGTTGAGTTTGAGGAGATCTTTATAGATCCTAGATATAAACCTTTTGTCCGTACTGTCATTTGCAAATATCTTCTCCCATTCCATGGGTTGCCTCTTTGTTTTCTTGACTGTTTCCTTTGCTGTGCAGAAGCTTTTGATTTTGATGAAGTCCCAAAAGTTTATTTTCGGTTTTGTTTCCTTTGCCTTTGGAGACATATCTTGAAAGAAGTTGCTGGTGGCTGATATCGAAGAGATTACTGTCTATGTTCTCCTCTAGGATTCTGATGGATTTTTGTCTCACATTGAGGTCTTTTATCCATTTTGAGTTTATTTTTGTGTACGGTGTAAGAGAATGGTTGAGTTTCATTCTTCTATATATAACTGTCCAGTTTTCCCAGCACCATTTATTGAAGAGAGTGTCTTTTTTCCACTGTATATTTTTTTCCTGTTTTGTCGAAGATTATTTAACCATAGAGTTGAGGGTCCATATCTGGGCTCTCTACTCTGTTCCACTGGTCTATGTGTCTGTTTTTATGCCAGTACCATGCTGTCTTGGTGACCACAGCTTTGTAGTAAAGCTTGAAATCAGGTAATGTGATGCCCCCAGTTTTATTTTTGATTTTCAACATTTCCTTAGCAATTCTGGGTCTCTTCTGGTTCCATACAAATTTCTGGATTATTTGCTTGAGCTCTTTGAAAAATATCAGTGGAATTTTGATCGGAATGGCATTAAAAGTATAGATTGCTCTAGGCAGTATAGACATTTTAACAATGTTTATGCTTCCGATCCAAGAGCATGGAATGGTTTTCCATCTTTCTTCAATTTCTTTCATGAGTGTTCTGTAGTTCCTCGAGTACAGATCTTTTACCTCTTTGGTTAGGTTTATTCCCAGGTATCTTATGGTTCTTGGTGCTATAGTAAATGGAATCAATTCTCTAATTTCCCTTTCTGTATTTTCATTGCTAGTGTATAAGAAAGCCACTGATTTCTGTACATTGACGTTGTATCCTGCCATGTTACTGAAGTGCTGTATGAGTTCTAGTATTTTGGGGGTGGAGTCTTTTGGGTTTTCCATATAAAGAATCATGTCATCTGTGAAGAGAGAGAGTTTGACTTCTTCATTGCCAATTTGGATACTTTTATTTCTCTTAGTTGTCTGATTGCTGTTGCTAGGACTTCATCATCACTAGCCATTGGGAGATTCAAATTAATACCACATTGAGATACCACCTTACACCACTTAGAATGGCCAAAATTAGCAAGATAGGAAACAACATGTGTTGGAGGGAATGTGGAGAAAGGGAAACCCTCTTACACTGTTGGTGGGAATGCAAGTTGGTGCATCCACTTTGGAGAACAGTGTGAAGATTCCTCAAGAAATTAAAAATAGAGCTTCCCTATGACCCTGTAATTCCACTACTGGGTATTTACCCCAAAGATACAGATATAGTGAAAAGAAGGGCCATCTGTACCCCAATGTTTATAGCAGCAATGACCATGGTCACCAAACTGTGGAAAGAACCAAGATGCCCTTCAACGGACGAATGGATATGGAAGATGTGGTCCATATACACTATGGAGTCTTATGCCTCCATCAGAAAGGATGAATACCCAACTTTTGTAGCAACATGGATAGGACTGGAAGAGATTATGCTGAGTGAAATAAGTCAAGCAGAGAGAGTCAATTATCACATGGTTTCACTTATTTGTGGAGCAAAACAAATAGCATGGAGGACAAGGGGAGTTAGAGAGGAGAAGGGAGTTGGGGGAAATTGGAAGGGGAGGTGAACCATGAGAGACTATGGACTCTGAAAAACAATCTGAGGGGTTTGAAGCAGCGGGGGTGGGAGGTTAGGGGAAACAGGTGGTGGTATTAGAGAGGGCACAGGTTGCATGGAGCACTGGGTGTGGTGCAAAAACAAAGAATACTGTTATGCTGAAAATAAAAAAAAATTAAAAATATGTAAATTTAAAAAATGAGTCTCGAGGGAGGAGTCAAGATGGCAGAGAAGTAGCAGGCTGAGACTACTTCAGGTAGCGGAAGATCAGCTAGATAGCTTATCTAAAGGTTGCAAACACCTACAAATCCAGTGGGAGATCGAAGAGAAGAAGAACAGCAATTGTAGAAACAGAAAATCAACCACTTTCTGAAAGTTTATCTAATATATATATATATTTTTCCTTTTTATATTTTTTCTTTATTCGTTTTCTTCTTTTGTTTCATTTTTTTTTTCTTTCTGAACCTCTTTTTATCCCCTTTATCCCCCCTCATGATTTGGGATCTCTTCTGATTTGGTTAAAGCATATTTTCCTGGGGTTGTTGCCACCCTTTTAGTATTATACTTGCTCCTTCATATACTCTTATCTGGACAAAATGACAAGGCGGAAAAATTCACCACAAAAAAAAAGAACAAGAGGCAGTACCAAAGGCTAGGGACCTAATCAATACAGACATTGGTAATATGTCAGATCTAGAGTTCAGA
>NW_019154089.1:51081548-51205838 GCF_002288905.1 Enhydra lutris kenyoni
TATGAGGGAGAGGAGATGCAACATGGGGGGTTAAGGGGGTAGGAGAAGAGTAAATGAAACAAGATGGGATTGGGAGGGAGAGAAACCATAAGTGACTCTTAATTTCACAAAACAAACTGAGGGTTGATGGGGGGAGGGGGGTTGGGAGAGGGGGGATGGGGTTATGGACATTGGGGAGGGTATGTGCTATGGTGAGTGCTGTGAAATGTGTAAACCTGGCGATTCACAGACCTGTACTCCTGGGGATAAAAATATATGTTTAAAAAAATAAAATTAATAAAAATAAAATGAGTCTCTTGAGCAGCATATAAATGGATCCTATTTTTTTTCTTTTCCATTTGGATACCGTATGTCTTTTAATTAGAGCATTTAGTCCATTTACATTCAGAGTGATTACTGAAAAATACGAATTCAGTGACATTGTGTTACCTGTAAAGTTGGTGTTTCTGGTGATGTTCTCTGTTCCTTTCTTTGTTTTTTTTTTAATCTTTCTTTCCCACTCAGAGAGACCCCATACTATTTCTTGCAGAGCTGGTTTAGTGGTCACAAATTCCTTTAGTTTTTGTTTGTCTGGGAAACTAGCTCTCCTACTATTCTGAACAACAGCTTTGTTGGATAAAGTATTCTTGTTTTCATATTTTTCCCATTAAGCATGTTGAATGTATCTTACCACTTTCTTCTGGCCTGTCAAGTTTCTGTGGACAGATCTGCTGCAAAACTAATCTCTCTTCCCTTGTAGGTTAAAGACTTTTTTTTTTTTTCCTCTTGTTACTCTCAGGGTTCTTTCCTTGTCTGTGGATTTAATGAATTTGTGATATGACTTAGTGATGGCTGGCTTCATTGAATTTAATGGGAATTTTCTGTACTTCCTGGATTCTGATGTCTGTGTCCTTCCCCAGACTAGGAAAGTTTTCAGCTATAATTTTTTGAAAAAACCTTCTGCACCTTTTTCTCTCTCTTTATTTTCTGGGACTCCTATGATACAAATGTTACTCCATCTTAATAAGCCACAGAGTTCCCTAAATCTACCTTCATGATCTATTACCTTTGTTTCCCCTCTTCTTTTCAGCTTCATTATTTTCTATAATTTTATCTTCTGTATCACTGATTCATTTTTCTGCTTCATCCATCCTTGTTGTTATGAAATCCATTCAGGTTTGCATCTTGTTTGGAGCATTTTTAATTTCGACTTCACTATATTTTAGCTCTTTCATCTCTGCAGTAAGGGATTTTTTAGTATCGTCTATGCTTCCTCCCCACTCCAAACATAGCTAGTATCCTTATAATTGATGTTTTAAATCTTACTTATATCTATATTGATTAAATCCTTGGCCAGCATCTCTTCCTGTTCTTTCTTTTGGGGTGAATATCTCTATCTTGTCATTTTGGAGACCAAATAAATAAATAAATTAATTAATTAAATAAAGCAAAGTAACATTAAAATTAAAAAATTAAAAGAAAAAATAGATGGATAAAGGAAGCTAGATCCTTGATGTGTTTTTGGCTTGCTTGTTAAGAGAAGCTTGATAAAAAAAAGAAAAAGGAGGATCAAATTTAAAAAAAAAAAAGACAAAAAAATGCCCTTTTTATATACAAAAACAAAAATAACAACAACAACAACAAAAAAAAAAAACCAAAGGAAGCTAGATCCTGTTTCCCCTAGAGATGAAGCTTTGTAGCACTCCATGATCAGTAGACTTGGTGTGTGTAAGGGATTTGTACCAGTCTTCTGGGAGAGAGGTCTGCTGCTTCGATTCTCAGGTGAACTTGCCCTAGTGGAAATGTGCCTGCAGCACACAGAGGGTGGGGCTTGGTGTAGCAGCTCCATTCCCCACTTGGTGGCACAGGTTAGTTTATTGAGGTGGATCAGTGCTGGTGGGCAAGGGGCAAAAAGACTTGTCCTGCTCTCTCATCTCCAGAATGGGAACTTCATTCCTGCCACTCTTCATGAAGCCTTCACAGACATGCAAAAATCACTCCTCCTGTATCCCCAGCTTCCGGATCCCCACCTTCGCCCTGTCCTTATATGAGATGTCCACCTGCCAGGTGACACAGAACTCTTGTGCTTTATCTCAGGTATGGCTGGGTTTTGATACCCCACACTTCAGAGAACCTCATGGTATGGACCTGTGCTGATCCCCTTGGGGAAGGTCTCACTGTGCTGTGGCCAGTGTTGGCTTGTTCCAGAAAATAGTTGTGCAACTGTGCAGTGGTTCAGAGTTTATGGGAAATTGCAACACATAGCCAGCACCAGGGTTTGCTGCCCTCGGTGAGAGTCTTTGTTCCTATGCTAGGGAATGTGGAAGTTTAAGGGCTCCCACAGAGTCTTTTGCCCATGGAAAGACCATCTATCCTCTACCAAATTGCACCCCAAAGAGGGGAGATACTTCTCCCTGACCAATCCAGAGGATCCTTAGATTGTGTTGCCTGCTCCTGAGGCTCCACACTGCTTCCCCATCAAGGTTCCCCAGACACAACTCTGGCTCTGGCACTGACCTCTGAAACTTCAGACTCTGTGCTCTGCTATTTACAAAAATGTGGTGGTATTGAAACCCTCTCTTTTTCCCCCAGCCAATGGTTTTGGGAAACAGTTTCTTGTGCAGTCATCTATATGTGTTTTCACCACCGCCCCCACACTCTTTCTTTCTCTCATTCTCTCTCCCTACTCTCTCTATGATCAGGGCTCCCTCTCGTCTGCAACACCTGTGACTCCTATCTCCCAAAAATCAACTCTTTACAGTTTCTACCTTCCACAGGTCATTTTTTCCCCCTGTTTGCAGACATGCAGCTTTGTTCTATAAGACTTAATGATGGATTTCTTGGGTGTTCAGAATGATTTGATGTTTATCTATCTGTGTTTGAGGGATGAGGCAAGCTTAGGGTCACCCTATTCCTCCACCATCTTAACCCTAAATGTCTTGCGTGCCAAGTCTTATGTCTCACCAGAGGGTGTCCCTCCCAGTCCATGGGTCACTCTGTATACTTCTGCAGTACTGGTTGGCTACATTTCCAGGAACCGATAACAAATATAGAGCCCTGAATTTCCAATTGAATTCCATATTCTTAAGGTGTGGGGGAGGAGACCAAGTGGGACTGTCTCCATGGTGCCTTCTTAACCCATAGAGGTTAATGCCTTGTCAGGGAGGGGGGCCTGGACACTTATTCCCCAGTGGCAGTTCAGTATTTGGCTGGAATGGGAAATTATAGAGGATCAAAGGCTCTGGTTCTCCTAATTGCTTTGGTGATGGACTCTACCATTTTATTCATACAGTCTTGGGGACTCCTTGTCTACTGGGTGGATGGCATTTCATTCCCACAGATGGAGGTGATAGGGACACAGAGTTATTCACCAAGGAAGGCTAAATGCTTATACCTGGTTGGCATCTGAAGCCCTTAGAATAAAACTTTTGCATACTCATCTTAACAAACCATAAGTAAACAGCATGTTAACTGTCAACACTATTCTAAAAAAGTGAATATAGGTGAAGAAGAAAGATGATACAAGTAAGATTGTCTTTATCCATTCCATGGCTAGAACTTTCCTTTAGGAAGGAAACTTCTTAGAAAGGAAGGAAGCAGATAGCAGATATTTATGAAGTCTGTATGACTAGATATCTCAGTACATTTCAACTTACCATAAAAATAAACATTTTGGGTGATAGAAACTGAACATATTAGATTACATATGTGTAGGTCTAATAGCTTTGCCACTGAAGTGAAATTAAAATCCGTTCTGTATTTTACAAGGGGAAAGAGTTAAAAACCTATATTCTGATCTACTTCTGAAATGGTTAAAGCATTGCCCTGGACCATAATACCAGAACTGTGGCTTCGAAACAATCTTTCAGATATTATCTGAAAATCTTCAAAACAAAATGCAAGTATGGCCATATTTTTTTAGCTGATTTGCCATACATGTATTTTAGGTGTCTGTCTGATTATGCTCAGATGTGGGTAAGCAGAGGGGAGGAAAAAATAATGTTTCTTTACTCTGTGGATAAAAAAACCCTTCAAATTATGTGCGTCTCACATGCTTTGGTAATCTGCCCCACATTCTGCACCATGATGTGGGCTAGATACTGCTAATTTGGTGTTTATTTCTTTGGGGGAAAACAAGCTTTGAAGAGAATGTTCTTACAGATAGGTGTCAGTTTCTGAGCTATCTGAAAAGAAATTGTTGATAACTCTCAATGAAGACCTCAAGGAGATTTAATCACAGTTATGGTGGCTATCCTTATTGGCAATTGATTTTGGGAATCCCAAATTATGCCTTCCCTGGCCATTATTGATACATCAATCTTCACTGTCATTTTTTTTTCTTTCTGTTTTTCTGCTGAAAGCAACCAAATGAGGAGGTACCATATGGGCACCAAAGAGCTAAGTGAAGACTTTCAAATATTCATACTAAAGTCTTTTTAAGAAAGTTTAGAGAGACGAACAATGTTCTGAGAACACTGAAGTCTCACATTTTATTTTCAGATGTACATATACTTTGTTCTCAATGCCATACATAGGTCCATACATGATAATTTATACATGTTATTTTAATACAATTTTCCTCTCATTTTCTTTTTCATTTATCCCTTTCACCCACAATCACCTCCTTCCCCCTAAATCCAGGTTGATAACTTAGTGTGTATCTTATCTTTTTATCCGCTCATAGAAGCATATATAACATATATACATCAATGTATATACACACAACACACATATGTAAATACATTATATAAACATGTATATTACATACATATATAAGCAAACACATACATAGGCCTTTAGTTTTTGTCTTTTATTTGGCAAAAATAGGAGGATCATTTAATACATACTTCACTGAATCTGGGTTTACAATACCTTATGGAAATTTCTTTAAATCAACTAGTTACTTTCTGAAGTCTTTCTGTCTTTTTTTTTTTTAGATGACTGCACAATTTTTGTGATATGGATATATCACAGTTAACTCAATCATTCCCTATAAATGGGTTTTTCCCCATGTATTTCCATGGCAATGAATATTTTATATATATATATGTATATATATAATATCATACATGTTATATATATATATATATATATATATAAATATAATATATAAAATGATAATGTTTTCCTCTGGGCTAGAATATGGTTGCTGGGTTGGAGACTTCAAATATTTTTAATTTTAGTAAGCGTTGTATGATTGCTTTCCTAAAAAAGTATGTTTTAATTCACATTTTTACCTCATTAGTTCGTATTAGAGTAAATACAAGGTTCTAAATACTTGCTATTTAGTGTGTGACCAATGATGGACCAGCAGCCTTGGCATCATCACCTGGGAGTTTGTTAGAAATGCAGCATCTTAGTCCTAGTCAAGATTTACTGAATCAGAATTCTCATCTAAATAATGTTCCCCAGATGAGTCATATATACTTTACCATCTGAAAATCACAGTTTCAAATCATTTGCAACTTGTGTTAAATTGGAAGGGGGTATATTACAAATATCTCCTCTGGAAGGATAATTAAGAAGGGGTATATTTACAAATATCTCCTCTGGAAGGATAATTAAGAAATTAATAATGGTAGTTAACTCTTGGGTGTAGCCCTGTGGGACTAGCAGACCAGACTGGGTGGAAACTTACTTTTCGCCATATATTATTTGTGTAACCTTTGAACTTCTCTATGTGCCTGTATTATCTATTTGGACAAATTTGAAGAGCAACTTCTTGCAAATACAGCAATTACTTTGCACCTCACATCTCTAGGGAGATGGCAGCTCCGCACACACTCCTGCTGCTTTTGTTATGCTAGTGTATTCCAGTTTAAGAAGTGAGAAAGTGAGAAGTGAGAAAGGAAATTTCTCCAAGCCACATGGCTTGCTTTTTAAGGATATGAGAATGTAATTATGTCACTGAGGGTTTATCTGCCAAGACAGAATTTGACAGAGCAGGCAGAGTGAGTCATTGACATGAGGGACCTTCATACTTTTCCTGTAAATCCCCCTAGTTTCAACTGCGATCCTCATCCTAGGGTTAAGCTTGCAATAATATCTGATTTCCCAATAGAGCACTGCGTTATAAATGCTACAACTGATTCAACTTCTTGAGATACTAGAGTTCTCAGGTATCTTGCAAATCAGAGAGCTGACAAGGAGGTATGGAAATCAAGGTTTCAGGGTCTACACTGGATCTGCTGACACCAAGAGGGCAGAGGTTGAAGAATGGTAGGCAACTCTACTTCCTAAGGTTGAACATGGAACATCCCCACCACCCTGATGATTCCTGGAAATCTTGTATATACAACTGACTCTTAGGAAACATTTCACACAGGCAAGATTTAAAATGTATGGAAATTCTACACAGGCTCTGAAGGTTAAAATACACAAATCTTTTAAACTGTTTTCTCTAGGTGTCACTACCTTGTGGGTCGAAATGACTTTACATTAAGAACAATAATTTAAACTTCTCTGGCTCCTGAACCTACCCACTCTCTCAGGACCAGCCTCCTGAAAAATGTTGCCCAAGTATTTGGAAGAATCTTTAGGAAGACTGAGATGGTTCTTATATGTGCCCACAAACAAATGAGGCTTCCCAGCAAAAAAATCTGCCATTTCTTACTTTTCACCAGCTTTGTCTCTTTTCTCTGGCCATCACCACTTCTGCCAGGAACTTTTTTCCTCTGCAGAGTATCTTTCTTCTAAGAGGCATCTGTCTCCAGCTGCATCTGGGACACTGGAGTCCTAGGGACTGATGCGGCATAGTATTCTAGGTGAGAGGAAAGAACTTCTTCTTTTAGTGTCATTCTCTTTAAGAAGTTCTGTGTCCCAGGGTTTTAGTGAAACAGCTCTTTTAGCATTTGCTGCCTTGAGTGCAGGAAGCTGTATTCTGTGCAGGAAAGAGCAGCACACATTGCCTCACAAGAAAGTTGAAGTAGAGGAGTTTGTTCTCTATTCACAGGTCCCATGATGCTAAGAATTGCTGCCCATGTGCACCTCAGCTGTGAGGTTGTTCAGTGCTTGTGGGTGGGTGTGGAGAGAGAGATGGTAACCAGAGGATGGGAGGAGAACAAGAGAGATGCCTTCACCCAGAGCTCCTTTAGAATCAGAAATGAGGTTTTGCAAAGATATATTTATTTTCATAATTATTATTCCCCCAAAGAGTAAGGGGGATGTGATGGTAACAATAAAAGGGGACAGGATGGACATAGGGAATGCATCTTCTTACCATGTTCTTCTGTATCTGGGAATTTCTGTGAGAAGGGAGAACCTTATAAAGTGAGTCCACAGCCAGTTTGGAAATAGATCCACCAGCTGTGGTTTCCAGAACAATAGTTTGATCACAACTGATACATGTGCTGCTAGTCATCACCACTTCAGTGGCCTTGCCTTGTTCTTAGTCATAGGGGGTGGGATGACTACAGGAAGTTGTGCTGACTTTTCCATTTCAACTTAGCCTTGCAGGTAAAATTGAGAGTTGCGTTGAATTTGCATTGCTAGACAACCACCTAATGCAAGAGAAGTGTGGGCAAATGCATTAGCAGGTTCTGCGATGTGTTTGTGTGCTTATTCTTAGACCTGTTCTAGGCTACCACTTCCAGGCTTCTTCAAGGATTAGCCTCATCCTATGCATGTGTGGACTATCTCTCTTCTACCCATCCATGTCTAGAATGGGTGGGAGATGCAGGCAATAAGACAATAGGTTGTAGAGGGAGTTGTACCCTGGTCTTGGTTGAGCTGTGCACCCCTGGTCTCCTGGTTGGTGGCTCAACTACTTGGAATCCCAGGAATTGCATGACAGTGGAAGAACCTCAGTCACAGTCTTCCTTCTTCATATTTTTTTTTTTCATTCACATTGGTTGACTCTCCAGATATGCTGAATGAAGCCACACCAAATTCCTATAGAAGATTGGGCAGTTTGTGCACTGCAAAAATGCAACCAGTTGAGAGAAGAATGGGGACTGAATTACATTCCCTGATCTGCTGTGTCCTGCCATGTACTGTTTGAGTCTGGAGGAAGGGATGTTTCCCAGAAGGTGCCTCATGGAGAGTTACACAAGGGCGCTCTATGAGCTAGTTATGGCTCTGTACACATGGTTTAAACTGTGAAGTGTTGGGTTTGGTGGCCTCTACTCTTGCTGCCACAACCACTCTCTGACTTGCTTGGAATGGCCCACTTTGGGAAAACTGACAAAGGAAAGTAGATAGGCAACTGGGCCACATAAAAGGCCCACAAATATAATCATTTGGTTTACATAGAGCTGGCTCACAAAATGTTTTAAAATACCTGAAAGAGGGGCACCTGGGTGGGTCAGTGGGTTAAAGCCTCTGCCTTCGGCTCAGGTAGTGATCCCAAGGTCCTGGGATCGAGCCCCGCATTGGGCTCTCTGCTCAGCAGGGAGCCTGCTTCCTCGTTTCTCTCTCTGCCTGCCTCTCTACCTACTTGTGATCTCTGTCTGTCAAATAAATAAATAAACTCTGTAAAAAAAATACCTGAAAGAGTTGTCAATATTTCCAACTGAAGAGATTTTGCATACGGATCAGAATTTCAGGCTTTCCACAATACTGAGGGGTAACAACTGGTAGCAACCAGTTAGTGTGTGACCGTCCGTCCTCCCCCACCATGCATGCCCTGTGGCCTCTCTGCCACCGACGATGGTTAATTGTGTTTGTTGTGGTACTTGTGCTCTGTTCTCTTATAGCAGAATTAAAAGTGAAATCTACCTTATTCCCTTTTAAAAGTGTGAAAATTAAAGACAGTCCGAGAAGCCAAGTTTTTAAGAAATCTGACCTGCTACCACATTTTTCAAATGTCTGTCAAGTCCGACTGTCTAGCATTGTTTTTACAGCCTGTGTTCTTAGGTCAAACTGTCTCAGCATCATGTAGTCAAGGAAACTGTAGAAGTTCAGTTAGAGCACATGCTCCTTCATTTGTCCATTCAATTAAGCTATGACTGACAGAAAAACCTTGATTTATCACGATGCCTCTGTAGGAGAGGGCTTAGCAGGGGAAGAGTATTTTGGAGGCTCATCTGTCTCACTGTTCCTCTGTCTAAAGTATTTGTCAAGAGAAAGGGTTTAGACCCTTCCCAGCGAGCAAGGGGGCTAGAGAATGAATAGACCACATGCATTAGGTCAAGGGTCAGATAGAGAGATGTTGTGATCAGACTTGTGAAGATTTGAATGTGGGGGAGGAAGAACTATGAAATTAGCAACACAGGCAAGGCAAACCAGGAGGCCACAAAAAGTCAGGTATATAGGTCAGTGGAGTCATCTTCCACCAACCAAGACCCCTGATGGAAAAATTGTCAGTAGGGAGGCAATGCTCAAGGGGCAGAAGGTTCAAGGCACCAATCCTTACCTGAGGGGAGCTCTGGGGGACTTAAATACATGGCTCTGCTTTATGATGGCTCTACTGGACACACCATGGAGAATTAAGGGTAAAAATCTGGAGGCAGATCTTTTCCATCCCTGGTAGGAATCCTGACCCTTAGCAGCCATGCTGGTTAGGTGAGCTCCTTAACCTTTCACACCTCAGTAATGAGAATAGCAATATACCTACCTTATGAGCTGTCTCTAGATGAGAATTAAATGAGTTAATTCTTAGAAAGTGCTTAGAATAGTGGCTGGCATATGTCAAGTACCCGAAAAGTATTTATTACTACCCGCTTGCTACCTTAGGAAAATACAGTGTTTAGAAACAGGGTTATCAGCATGGAGGAAATTGCTCTCTGCAAGAAATAACAGCAGCCTAGTTTTACAAGTGGCGCCTTAATGTTATACAAGAACTTTCCAAACAATCCTACTGACAGGAGGGGTAAACTTTGAGAAGGGCAGCTAAATTCAGGAAAAAATTATAATGGTTTACCATCTCTTGTAGCACAAGAAAGCTAAGTGATGACTTTCAATGCACTCTTCCTGTAGACACCCTTGCAAGGAGCCTGGTGGCAAAGGCTCTCCTTGATTTACAGGGACTACACCCTGAGATGGGCTTAAACAGTGAAACTACTGGGAGAGGAGTAAGCCCTCAGCTTTCGAGCGCATAGTGAGGTCTGCCGCGTGTGAGAAGGATGTTGTGGTTTCAGCCTGGTTTGTGGGGGCACAGCAAGGTGAGGCTGTTTCAGACAGTGCTCAGTGTCGCTGTCTCCTTGTGGTTAGTGTGAAGTGAGCAAAGACACAACAGCATTTGCTTGGAGCTCAAGCTCTCAAGGTGCTGCTTTGAGGCCAGGGTGGCCCTTTGGGGGCTTTAAACTGCAGCCACGAGTCTTTAGTGGCACCTCTTTCCAGATTTGTTTTGACATAGGCTTAAAAACAACATTTCACTCTGTTCTTATGCTAAGAATCTGAGAGTGGATGTGCTCATTGATTTGTTTATCCCTAGATCAACAGAATCTTTGGTGATGCCTCTAGTAGTAGCAGAGGATGCCCTCCTAAGTCCGTGTCGGAAAACGTGAGAACCATTGGAGGCTGAAGGAGCTACTCCAACAGGCAACATAAATTCATTATTAAGTCAAATATGCCAGTAAAATAAGAGAGGAGACAGACTAAGTTGCAAAGAGTGTCGGGGCGCAGTGAGGGCCCTTTGTTTAGATAAGATGGGTAAGGTGTGGGGGAGGGGCTTAGATGAACCCAGACAATGGGATCTGTTGGGCCAACCTGCTCAGGGTTAGACTAGGCTCCAGATCCTCAAAGAAGCTGATTACAATAAAATTCTTGCTTCTCCTTAGCAGTCAATCAGCCTCCAGGAGATGTATCCTGATGTCTCTCAGTCTGTCTTTTCCAGAGCTGCAGGGAACCATCTAAGGAGGAGGAAAGGGCCCTCTTACCACCTCCATACACATTCTCTCTCACACACACAAATAATCCTAAAAAGATGAAATCGGTTCTCTCAACAGATCTAATGTAAAGGGTGAAAAAGTTTACAGGAAGATTTCTTACTCTAAAAGATGTTCTCACCTTTTAGAATTTCTGGTAAAAGGAGACATCCCTCTTCATTCATTACTTCATTCTGTATTTATTATCTAGTAATTAGATGTTATGATGAGTGAAGCTGTATGAAGGTGAGTGTGAGAAAAAGATGATGAGTATAGAAAAAGTCAGATTATAAATAATATTCTAAGAGATGTGGAATTTCTTTGACAGCAAGGGGTCAGAGGGAACTTTTTTTAAAGCAAAAGTGTGACATGCTTAAGCAGAGTTTCAGGAAGATTATTTTGGGAACAGTGTAGAGGCTGTATTGGGGTAGAAAAGGGAAGATGAAGAAGATAAAGAAAGTAGGGGGTCAACTGAGAGCTATTCAAGAGCCTAGAAGAAAGATTTTGAGGGCTGTTGAAATAGCCTGGGGACTGTGGGAACTGAAAGGGGAAGACAGGTGTGAGAGGCATTTATATGGAGCAATAAGACTCCAGTGTGAAGAGGGAGAGACAACTGGGAGGCAAGGACTCAGCCCAACTTCTGAGTGTCAAAGACCAGGAGAACAGCAGGTGCTGACATTTAGAGGGGAGGAGGGTTGTGGGCTGGGGGCTGGGTGGAGAATCAGAAGTAAGAAGATGGAGCTCTTCTCAAAGAACCTCAGAGATGCATGGGGCATCCTGCCAAATGCCACATCCAATGTCCGTAGCCCATCTATTCCCATTGTAATCCTCCCTTAAGGAGCCTTCAGCCGGCTGAGGGAGGATAACAGCTTAGTGACACAGGTATAGCATTGCACTCTATGGATAGGGCTTCTAGTGCAAGGAAATAGGGGGTGCTAAAACAGTGGGATAAACATAGTCAAAGTGCTCTAAGGAAAGGTGTGATTCATACATAATGAAAACCAACCTGAAAAGGCCCTTTGAGGAGATGGAAATTGAGGTAGCAGAGCTGAGAGGATGATTCAATAGAGAGAGAATTGCAGTAGGAGCAGGACAAGGGGTAAAGTTCTGTACTCCTGTCATGGCAACCGACTCTTCTGCCACCTGGTACTCCGCCTCTGTCAGAATTCTTCTAGCAACAGGAGCTAGCAGCCGCTGCCATCTGTCATGTTGCAACATTTACTAGTGTTGTCTTATCCCTGGGGACCGCAGAGAGTACTCCTCTGTTCCTTAAGTTGGAAGCTTCTAAGGTGTTTGAATTTCCTCACTTCTGAATAAAAAAAATCATTTCCTCTGCATATATAGGCTCTCTATATATTAAAGTGTGTGACCATGAATGGCACACAGAATTGAAGCTGAGGCCTGACCATGGCAGATCAGAGGAAAATCAGCATCTCCCTTACAACCACTAATGCTCTGAGGACATTCGATTCCTTAGGGGCCACATCACACAACTAATTAGTCAAATTGCTTTGAACAAAACCCTTTGTTTTTATTTTTAAACACAGCTAGGCCGTACTTCCTCCATCCTGTGCTTGTGTGATTGGTTATTTGTACATAAGTTGAGCAAACCACGTAAGAGGGTGGCTTTTGGTGTTAATATCAAGTGCCTAGTCTATTATTTACCAGCTGTGTGACTTGGGGTAAGTTAATCATCTCTGAATGTAATTTTCATTCTATGTAAATGGCAATCCTAAGAGTACCTACCTCACAGTGTTGTGAGCACTAACAGAGATGATGCTTATAAAGCTCTCTGTGGAGTGCCTGCCTCATTGTAAACCTTCAAAACTAGCAGCTATTATTAGTTCCTTAACCTTATTATTGGGTCTTCTTTCTCTTATTGAATAGAATTTAATTCAATTCTCTTCCAACACTGTGTCAACCGTAACTATAGTTGGCCTGGATCTTATATCCCTTTTTGAATGTCTTTGTGGATGTTTTGTATCACAGAGATCAGTAAGATAGACAGGGGTAGCAGTTCTTGTAGCTAACAGTCCATTGAGGAAGGGAGATAATAAATAATTCGTGTGATGAATCTTTTGTGTCCCTCTACTGGGTCTGGACTCACTTGTCCTTGCACATAGTCCATATTTGTTGACTTTTTCCCCAAAAATATTAGGAACAATCCTGAAAAGGCCACAGTGATATCCAGAAGAGAGCCACCAAGATAAGAGAATTCCATCTCACAAAGGCAATAGCTGGAGGACATAGCAATATTTAGTGCAAAAGCAGCATCAGAATGATTTGAAGATGGTTAGGCATTTCCTGCAATTATAAGACTTGAAAGGCCCTCAAGTAGACGAGTTCTAGCACATTATTCCTTTGTCTGAGAGAATCCCATGCAGCCTCCAGTTTCAGTGTGAAGTTCCACACTTTGCCTGCCCCAGGACCTGTGTGGGAGAGCTCCTTCTACAGCTCTGGGTAATGCCCAGTCACAACATCTGCTTAGTCCTGATGATGATTAAGAAATTGTGACATGGTAGCAAATACCCACCAGCAAGACCTTTCATGTGGTGGTTGCTTTCCTACTGCTTAGATGAGTCAATGGGCCTCAGGAGAGAGATTCTTCAACGTCCTTATTTAGCAATGTTGTGCAAGAATATTATGAGAGCAAGGGATACCATTAGCTCTGCTTTTAATTGTTTTTCTATTACAAACTAATGTTGCCTTGTCTTATTCAGTCCTTGATGAAATGTGGATTGGTTTATTGCCTGTGTCCTCATCATGATATTTTAATTATTTGAACTCAATTTTCAGATATTCCCTTCCTCCCTTCTCTGGAATAACTAGAATTATCTCGTAATAACTAGAATTGCATGCAAATCAGCTAAGTTGGATTTTGAAATCTCTGGCAAAATTTCTTCTCCATCTCTATGCCTCTAGGTCACAATCCTCCATCATTTTGAAGACAAGGGTTCTGACAATGGAGCCCATAAGAGGCAAATTAAGGAAATGTGTCACTCCCCAGAAAGAAAAATAATTGTTACTAACAATAGAAATTGTCTTTGGATTGCTTGTTGTTTTAGTGATCAATCTAAAGTGATATTTCCACACATTTTGCACAAAAGTATCAATAGAACCTAAAGCTGGTTATGATTTTAGTCTTAGGTTCTGGAGCAGAGTAATAAAGAAAATACAAGAGAATCTCTGACTACATGGATCTTACAACCTATTGGAACAACGGGCAAACAAAAGAGTAAACATGTAGTTTGTCAGATGTTGATAAATACAATAGGAAAAAAAATTGTTTTGTGTTGGGCTCTGTTTTGTTATGTGTTAAGGGAAGACCTTCCTAACAAAGTATCATATAAACAGGCTCCTTAAAGGAAGTGAGGGGACAAGTCATGCAGGTGTTTGGGGGAAAATCATTCCAGGCAGAGAAAAAAGTACCTGCAAAGGACCTGAGACAGAAATGTGCAGGTATGTTCTAGGTTCAACAAGGTGAATCTGTCATAAGTAGGGTGGGCAAGGGGCAAAACAGCAAGAGATGAGATCGGAGAGGTAGCAAGGGGTAAGCTCAAGGTGAGAACTTGGGTTGGATGCTGCATGAGATGGGATGCTGATAGAGGGTTGGAGCAGAGGGGTGACATGACCTCACTTGTATCATAAAAGGTTCCCCCTCTTGGCTTGGACAGGTTGAGTTTGTGATGACTATAAGCCATCAGTATGATAATCAAATGGATAGTGTGAGTGAAGTTTGGATTCCAGGGGATATGGGAATAGAAATTTCAGTGTTGGCCTCTATTAATACCCACAAAGTAATGGCAATGGATGATTCATCCAGGGACTGACTATACATGCAGAAGGAGGTTGAGTTCTGAAGCCCTCCAACATTTGGAGATTGAGTAAAAGAGAGGAGAATCCAGCCACCAGAGAGCCTCAGAAGGAGCTGCCGGAGAGAGGATGGAGACCAAGCAGGAGTTTCACAGAAGATCCACCACTGAGAATGCATTATCACTCACTTAAAAAGAAAACATTCTCTTGATATAAGTATCCCTGAATTTGAGTCACTAATCTATACAAATAAAAAGATATAATTGTGCAAATATATCCATCTATATGGGAAACATTGTATTCTATTAGCAAAGAATTAGGAATAGATGATAAGTGGCTGTACCAGCAGGTGATGATGCAGCCTTCTCTTCATTTGGCTGGTGTGATGGACCTTGACATTCTACTGCACATGGAGCAAGAACGACAAAATGTACTTATCAGTAGTTCCTTGATGTGGAGTTTGGGGGGAATTTCACTATATTTGCCTATTGTTTCCCCACACCTCACAGGGAATTTTCATGACTCATGTGTGTTTATTTTCGAACATAGTGTCCAATGCTGTCTATTTTCAGAATCACTTCAAAATGCATTCCTTCTTACTTTGGGTTTTTGCTCTGTAATTAAGGTTTATTATAGAATATTCTCTGAGTTAAGGAAGGCCCCCTTTTCATTGCTGCTCATAATCTGGTAGGAGTCATTTCTATACTTACAATGGCAACATATATGACCAACACCTTGTTTACATTGATGTTTGAATGATTCATTGTCAAATTATAAAAATCACACTCTTGTCTTCATTTCTTTTCCTCTGTAAGTCTCGAAGGAGATCGCTCTCCATCACTTCCTTGTACATGCTCACTCCTTTGGAGAATTGTTTTAATATCCTAAGGGAGGAGAAACAAAGAGAAGTAACAAATATTAATAAGTGATTTAGGATTAATGATCACCTAATATATGGGAGTGGTGAAACAATAAATTGTTTTTTTTTTTTTTTTTCTTTAAGAAAATGGTGCCCTATTTAGTTAAAATGTCACCCAGCAACTTACTGGCTATACCCTTGGAAAGATATCAAAGACCTTGGAGCCTCTGTTTTCTAATCTAATAATGAATAGAATTGTCTTATTAAATTAAATAACATTTGTAAGAAGCAGTTACACAGAGTTTGGCACATAATGAACAAGCCAAAGTGTTACTTCCCTAGTAATAAATGAAAAATGTATTCATATTCTATTAAAGAAAAATTCTAATGCCAAGATTTGTCATGTGAACAGATTTGTAGAATTTTAGACCAGCAGATTATTTGGAGGTGAGATTGTCTCATTTCTCCATTTTTAAAAAAACAATATTAGGAATAGAAGATCTGTTTTTCATCCATTTAAAATACCAGCATTTTACATTTTACATCACAGACACTGAAAACATAAATTTAAAACATCAGCAAATTGTAGAAGGGGTACAAACACACATGGAAAATGTAGCATTATATATAAGCAATTTCTCCCCCCCCAACAAATTTAGGGAAATGTTTTAATAATGTAAGTTTCTTTTCTTCAGAGCTGAGTTCCAAAGGTTTCAATCTGACTGAGGTCACTTTGTACAAGAAGACATAAGTTTGTTCACTATCTGAGCTGACCCCTGCCGAGTGAAACACACTGCTTATTATCAGTCACTACCAAGAATCATAGTGATTCATTTTCTTGTGAGATCTTGTTCTTTGAAAATACAGATTTCCTGCAGCCAGAGGTCAAACCTAAATGAACTAAGTGAAAAAGAACAGCTGCTCACCATTGACCTTTCTGGTCCTACCTGCCATAGTTGTTAATAACACGTCTTCTTTGAATAGTGAGTGTACTTAGGACAACTAATGCTGACTACGGAATGATCTCTTAGGGATGAAGGAGTGAGCTGACCTGGGATCATCTGATACTCTGCAGCATGGACAAAACCATAAGCTCCAGATGTTTAAGCCAGCCCTGGGTAAGTTTGCCATTGAGGTCAGAGGCCAAAATTTTCAGTAGCAGTTAATGGAGAAAAGCCATGAGAGTCTGGAAATGTTTGAAATGGGTGCTTTGAAAACACAAACCACCGAAGCAGCCATCATAGTTTGTTATGAAGATAAAGGAGAAGGTTGGAGAATATTTTAAAGTCAGATACCCTGAAGGTACAGTGGGATGAACAATCCTTCAACTCATCCTTAATAATTTGTATTTTGTCCTCATGTAATTAATGGGGTCCCAATTCATTTGCTTATAAGAAATTGTCCTGTGGTATTTGATTTTAATACTAAAAGATTTATTATTATCTCCTATTGAATGGAAACCTTAATTTCAAGGATATATGCTTGATTTAAAGGTTTGCTAAAAATAATTTACATTGAGTCAACATTATTAGGTTGGTATAGAAAATCATTTGTCCACTTACATTTGTAAATATACTCATCATGGGAAATTAATTGATTTTACTAACAACTCAGTTACAGTACCCTCATTGATCTTGTCACATTTATTTAACCAAAGCATTTCCTTAATAATTTAGGAACATTACTTGAAGTGACTTCTTTGTATCAGATATATGAAAATAGAAGTTAAATAAATGATTTTAAATGAATGACTGTGAATTCCAACACAATCTGAATCTGAATTTTCCCCACGGGTAGTGGCCATGTAGGGATATCTGGGACACCAATCTGGACTCTTTGTCATTTTGGCACTGCACAGTGAAAGCCTTCTCTTTCTTTTAGAAGAGCAGACACTGAATTCAGGAATGCCAGGTTATTTATTTCTCCACATATAATTTCATATAGCTCTGACACTGTAACTACCAGCAAATCGGTACTAGTAATAAGAGTAATAATAATCATAATATCTAACATTTATTATCAGGTGCTTTCTACCTGTCAAGCACTGAGCTAAGCGCTTATTTGTACTAAGTCATCTAATCCATGCACGAGCCCTATGGGGGTATGGTAACACTATTTTACAGATGGGGAAACCAAGGCACCATGAGGTCACTTGTCCAAGGTCACACAGTTTGTTGGTATGAAACCCATCAGTGTGGCCCCTGGGCCCACTCTCTCACCCACAAAGCCAGGCCACCTCCCAATAGGAGCAAAAATAAAACATAGCAAAATCATTCCGAATAATCAGTTTTTTCAAATATATATTTTAAAACGTTGCTGCTTCCAAACACAAACCTTGTAAACACAGAGCTATCAGGCAACAACCTTCACTTCCCACTGTTTATAACAGCAAACAACATTTTAACCTGAAAAACCACATTCTAGCTTTTGCTCTACTTATCTTGAAAGATCTTCAAATAACATCACTGTGGTTAAAGTTCATTTTAAAATGTGATCTATTTACTTGTACATGGATATTTGGAGCAGAAATGGTGACAGGATGGCTTTGACAGAAACTGAGTCTTCAGAGATTTTTTTTCTTTTCCTTTATTTTTAATCTTTCTTTTCTTTCTTTTTTTTTTTTTTCTGCTCAGTGAAAATGAGAATAGAACTTCTTACTGGAAAGGGAAGCTCTTTTATTTTAGAATATCAGGACTTAGGCTTTTTAGGTTACAGTCTCAACTCTCTGATTCCCATTTCTAGAGTCCCCTGTCCTCTCACAGATTCGAGGTGGGGGACCAGGGAGGAGAGGTGGGGACAAGGAGGGAGGGACCTGAAGCCTCTGACTCTACAGAAACACTCTGGTAATGAAGGAGTGAATGGACAGACCGACTGCTGACAGACAGGCTAATTCTCTTTCTGCTGTTAGAGCACCAGGAGATCCTGGTCCTGGGAAACTGACTCACTGGAGGTCAGCACCCCATGCTGGCCGGCTCCAGCCAAAGGGATGCTGCACACCAGGGAGATTTGGGAGATGTGCAGAGATGGTGTTGGTAGTCAGTGTGTCCAAGTGCCCCTGAGGTAGAGTGGGTGGTGGCCCAGAATCCTGCCATGCTGGAGACAGTCCTGTGCAGAGAGACAACACTGTCCAAAATGTCAGTAGTGAGGTGTACTGCAAGTTGATCAGATTCCTTCTGAAATGAAGGAAATGCATAAGTGAAAAGAGCCCCAGGGACTCCAGCTTACCCTTGAAGTCAGAATACCTTTTCAAGGGGCTGCCTCTTGAAGCCAGTCAGCCACTGGCTGTTTTCTTTTCTCAGGAAAATGCTGACTAGAATCTTCTCTGCAAGTTAGTCATATTTAGTCTGGCCAGAGTAAATATGTTCCCAAATCGCCTGACTTTGTAAGGAGTTTTCCTCCCATTAGGGGAGGAAATAATTGTGGCATCATTTTATGTTCTTACTTATTCTTGGTAATTAGTATAAGATAAATTCCAACATATAGCTCTGGAACCTACCTTATACAGAATGATGTTGGCCCGGAGGAAAGCAAAAGTGGGGGAGATCCCCACAACTGGCCACTCTCCCCATCTTCTCTCACCATCCTCTCCACTTTATTGTCTAGTTCTGGTGTCTTCTGTTTCCATTAATTCTAGGATCACACTGACCTATGCCCTCCTCCTCCTAAGTGGGGAAGAAGGCTAATCTTTATTAGTAAAAATATGCGATATAAGAAACTGGAAAGGGACATGTAATGTACTAGTTTTGAGGCAAACAGTAAATGCTTGTGGAATGCTAACCCTGTTTCCAGCTATTTTGGCCTATTTATATAAAGAGACACAGCTTTTTCTTTTTTTAAAGAGCCCTATTAAAGGTAGAGATATAATGATATGATACTGTGAAGAGACAAAGAAACACTGCAGGATGAAGATGATGTCACATCACGCCCCTGCTCAGAATCCCTACAGGCTCCCCGTCTTCCAATGCAGTCCTGCATTCACAGCCTTGCACAGGCCTCTCCTTTTTCCTGTGATGCTATCCTCTCTCCACCCAAACAGCAAATTCACGTTCATGTCCTCTCCTTTCCCTCCATTTTTAACAGTCCTGGCCATCTTTGAAGATTCAGCTTCTGGAACAAAAAATGTCCTGTTTTTTAATTCTTAGAATGTTGTGCTTGGGTGGCATACTTTATATCATTCGCTGGTAATTCTTGCATATAAAAATTCTCTTGCAAACAAAAGTGGAATTTGTTTGAGAAACTGAGTTTTGTACACATTTTTGTCTCCCATGGAAACTTACATTACTCGCCTCAGTAATAAGTGCTCAGTAGTGAAGAGTTACTGTGACAGCCAACATTTCTGAAGTATTTTCCAAGTGCATCCTTCTGCATGATCTCATTTAATTCCATTGAACAGGAATCCACAGCAGTCCATTGAACAGGAATGGCTGTTATTCCCATTTAACAGATAAGAAAGCTGGGACAAATAGAAAGTTAAAGTCAGGTATCTAGTAAGTAGTATACCTGAGATTCAGTCCCACGACTTTCTGATTCCTGAGCCTGTGTTCCAGAATGCTCCAATCACACTTGCCTCCCGGATAAGAGTCTGCTAGTTTGTTAAAATTGATTTCAATAATTACCAACATAGATAATACAATTTCTATGTAAAAAGATCAGCAATTTAGAACAAACCAATTTAGGTCTATAGATATTCAAGTCGGAATAGTCTCATTTCTGGGCATATAAGGTTATCACTGAGAAGTCAGGAGTAATGCCTCTTAGGTCACCTTCATTTGATCAAAATGAAAGTGCTTTTATCTTAAACTCAGCAAACCCTGTATGGTCCAATAAACACCTAGCTGGAGCCCGATAAGGAGGTTTCATATGACTGAACTGGTATGGAAGGGAGTTGAAGCCAGTTAGCCGCTGTAAGCTTGCCCCATTGTGAAAGGGAGTCCACCTCTGCCTGCCTTAGCCCTTGCTATTGGAGACCAGTCATGGCCACAGTGGGTGCAGATTCAGCATGGGTGGTACAGAATGGCTGGGTTACTATGAGCGCTGGAGTACAGCTCTTCTTTTCCTCTTTCCCTCCTTCTGAGGTGGTCCAGTCTCGCTGGGTTTTGTACTCAGTTTCTCCATCTTGCATCATATTTTGCTGATGGAACTGGCATCCAGTCTTGTGTGTGCACTGTCACCATATGCACAACACAGACAATGTGGACCCTGATGAGAGTGCAGTGACTCTGTCGGCACTTGGTTGAAGATCATGCTCTCCTTAGTTCTCTTTGGCAAAGAGGGATTCTGTTCTCCATACCCTTCAGTCATAGGCCAGTCATTAGATGGCTGGAATGATCTGGAACATGAACACTGCCATTTACCCAGCTTTAATCTCATCAAATCCAGCCTTCTGTCTTAGGTCCAAAGTAGCCCCATGCCTCATGAGGCAGTTTGATAATGCTGGCAGTATCATCGATAGTACTGCTAGCTACCTCTACTCTCCCTGAACTTGCTGCCCTCTGTGTATCATGGGCTGGCCTGTCTGAGCTGATGCTGTTACCAGCTTAGCTTCTCCTGATCCTGGTATGGCCAGCTCCAGCTTTCCTCCAGTCTTTGTAGTCCACACTGGAGATGTCCCACCATGTCCTGATCCTGAGATCAACTGAATTAAGACACCTTTGGCTAATACTCACTGGGATTTTGTAGTCTGAATAATTTGAAATCAGATCTTCAATAAAAGGATGCTTCAAAAGAACAGCAACTTCAACTGGTTCCAGATTCTTGGCACCTAGGTCTTGAAATACTTTGACGAAGTTCTTTAAAGAAGAAAAAAACGAAGTTAACGTTACAGTCCTGCAGATGTTAAAAACTTATTTTACTTAATAAAGGAATTTTCCACAATTTCTATACCATAATACATTTGAGAGCACTTCCATGAAACCATGTTAAAACTTGAGGGTGACTTTTCTTATGGACAGGTTGCCCCTTTTATGAAAGAATCTAACCAACCTCTGAATAAGCATTCTCTATCTGTAGGTGGCTGGCAAATCGGTTAGGATCCTGTACTTCTTTTCCTCCTTGGAACACTTGGAGTAGTCTTTCCATGGAAATCTTTTCGGTGTTCGCGTTCTCAGGGTTTTCTTCCTTTCTCTCCCCATCTTCTCTTAGTTCCCCTTCCTCACTCACAAAATTTCCCTCGAGTTCAGGATATTCCTCAACTGGACTCATATCAGTCAAGGAGGAGGTCTGCATGATTAAATGAAGAGAATATGAAGTTGAACTGGTCTTTCCAGTAATGCGGACATTTAGCACACACCAATGTTGCAACATACTTTTCACGCAATGAAATGATGGTGTCTCCCACAACCTAGCCAAACAAAGTATCGAAGAGAATGTGCTAGCTGCACTGGAGATCATGTCAAGATTCTAGACCAATTCTGTCTGTAGATTACAGATGCCTTATGTGGGGTGTGTCTTACCTCCATACATGCCAGGCGCCTCGGCTTCCTCCATAAATGGAAACTCGAGTGAATTAGCAGAACTGGTATCAGACTTCTGTATATGAATGTCAATTTTTAAAGGATTTGCTCTAAAGGAAATTGACTATAGTGGAAAGGTTATGGCAAGGTAATTACTTAAGCTTGATAGATTCTAAGGGCTTCAGAAATGTTTGTTTTTATACTGGAGGTTAAATCCAACTAAACATTGGAAGGCAATAGAGAATACAAATTGAATGTGAAAAGTCCAGTGGGATTGTTATGGCAGCTCCTTGAAACATGTCCAAGAGCCATGAAGTCAGTTACTGGCCCTGTGAGTATGGGAAACAGTACATTGTTTCTGGCATAATTTCATATTTATCAAAAGCCTGAAAAATAGTCCTACCTATTGACTCTATAATTACAGGTCTAGGAATTGACTCTAAAGAAACGTGCACAAAGACTTTTATATATGCATGTTTGTTCAGTATTACTTACAGTAAACACAGAAAATCTGCAATTCCAAAAATGTGGAATGGTGACAAAAATTATAGTATATTTCTGTCATGGAATACTATACTGCCATGAAAATTGTGGTTTAGAAGACTACCTAGTGACATGCAAAAACACTTGCAGAATAAGTGCGAAAAGAAAACAAACGAAAATAATAAATACACTAGGATCCTCATTTTCTTATATATCTATGCTTATTAGTGAAAAAAAAGTAAGACACAGTAAAGCGTTAACAATGGTTACCTCTGTGTAGTGGAACAGGTGATTTCTTTTTTACTTATTTTTGTATTTTCCAAATACTCTACAGATTTGTATTTGTTGTATTTACTGTAATAAATATGTCTAGGTGAGTGTGTTTCCTGATGAGATAATTGATATTTGATCATTTGCCATAGAAAAATGGGCGATTTTAGAATGTTGATGGGTCAGATGTCAGAAAACACCTGAATATTGATTCTCCTTTATCCCAAGAAAGGAGAAAAAGCTAAATGTAAGCTTTAAATAAAAGGAGGGATCCAATATCTATAAATATTCACTTCAACAGAAGCATTAAGTGCAAGTTAATTAATCATGCAAATGCAAATTCTTTCCACGTAGTCATAAAAGTCCCTGATTTAATAAAAAGGATTATAATACAGCAGTAAATTAAGCATCTGATAGTTGTCAGTCCCTTTAGGAGATTGGTAGGGGCTGTGAGCAGTGTAATGAAGACAGGTTGCATATGCTTTAGCTCTGGGTAGGTTGGGTTTCTATATCCTTTGGTAAATTGGGAATTTAATCTAATCTGAGATAGAAAGAGAGAGAGAGAGAGAGAATGCTTTATTAGGTGAAGATTTTGGAATTAAGTATAAATATCTCTATCTATCTATTCAAATTCTTCTCTATTTTAAACAATTGAAATGTTACATTGCAGAAATGTGAAACTGGCATTTTTGTATCCCCCTAGGAAGCTTGGGGATCATCACACTGGCTACCTATCAATAGTTTTCCAGGGCAAGAAAACATTTCGTATCATGAAATGAACACAGTCAAGATGTCAAACATCTTGCTGAGTGGTGCAGGATGAATGGACTTCTACTGAGACTGCAGTATAAATGCTGCGTGGACATGATAAAGACAGAACCTATGGGTGAGCAAATGACTTGTCGGATTAGATGAGCAGGTGGTACCTAAGCTAAACAGAGAAAGAGCCTTGTCCCTCTGCACTATTTCCATAATTAGAGAGGGACCAACTTTTCAGAGGTCCAGTATAATTATAATGGGACAAATGAATTGTGGCCAAAAGGCAACCATTTAAACCTTCGAAATTTTAATGAAGAATCCTTACAAATATCAGTGCATGTTTTTGCTATTTTTTTTTCTCTCTCCATAGGGTTGAGAAAGAATAGACTTAGTGGTTCAGTGAGAGGGCAGGGAGCGAGCGGAAGCTGAGATGGGGACCCAAGGTGCCAGATCAGCATCCTGGTGAGACTGTAGAGGGTGAGAGAGAAGAGGCTCTCTCTGACAGACATCTCTGAAAGATCACAATTTTTTTTTTTTTTTAAAGATCACAATTTTGAATGTGGGTGTATGAACAAAATCAGCGATGCCAGTTTGAAGAAAAGCCAGTGCTTCTGAATGAGCAGTTACTAGTGGAATCAAAACTCTTTCCGAGTCACATTAGCATCTGAGCAGCAGGACAGATTGTGGTGCTAGCAAACACGATGTCACACTCAGCTACCTCTTGAAGGCTCAAGATCTCCCAAAAAATGTGTCCCCAGAATGATGCCTGGCCATGCATTGCTATCATTCAATCAGTTCAGTCCCACCTCTCAGAGGCAAAACAGAAGGTCAGTCCTTGGGACTAATATGGGCAAAGTGTCAAAAGAATAAGAAGGAATGAAAATGTATATGTTTCAAACCCCAGCATCTCAAATGCTCTGCCAAGATGCTTTAACAAGATCTTCAAAATGTGGCAGTTTCACGCCTACAATTTACTGAATTCCTGCATCATAACCCCATAGCACGCAGGCCAGAATGAACCACTTTCCAAATGTCAGCTTAGTTAGAGCTTCATCAGGACTAGTGCATACTTACGAATACTTTGCTCTTGAACTTCTTTTAAATTACTCAAGAAGCCATGGATTTGAACAGGTTTGTGCCACATTGAATATAACAGCATGAGTCATAGAAATGGAGTAAAAAGAATGAACTGTTGGGAGATTTCCAGTTGTTTATGCGGAAAGCAAAAGCAGAGATTTGATTTAATGTCTTGGGAGTGAATGTGGATCCATTGGAGGTGTTATTTCTGAGCAGGCTCAATCTGGCTTCCTGGGAAGAGGTTGTCCAGGAAACTAGAACACAGCTGGAAAGGGCACAGTAACAGAGTAGCATAATTGGAGGTCGGATAGTAAGAACAAGGGGTGAGCAAGAATGAGGGAGGTGGGTGGATTCTGTATTTCAAAAGCTCAAGCTCCCACAGTTTACCCCTAGACAGGAACAGGCCTCTGTGTGTGGTGTGTCACAGGTGTGCTCTTTGTCCCCTGCCTCTCAGGCCAGTTCCATCTGTGTGGTGCAGTGGTTATGGAGCAGTTCCTGTGCAGTGTCCCTGGGCTTTAGAAGAACTCTGGAGAACAGCTCTCCAGGGACTTGCTTTCCAGGTGGGGCACTAGCTTCTGTGAATGAGTGGTTTAGGGACAGAGGAGAGGCAGAGGCTTCCTGTGCTAGCTGGCCTGGCTGATACTCAGGCAGCTGTCTGTTGCTATAGCAACAGTTCTAGCACATGCTTCCTTTTTCCTGGACTTCCCAGCTCATTGCAGCCTCCTTGATCCTACTATTGCCTCTGCTGGGAATGTCTGCTTTCCGCCTCTCTATCTTGCAAACAGGATTCCGTTCCTCTCCTCTCTCTCTTCCTCCCTTCTTTTCTGCCATGTTTACAAATATTGATAGAACACTTGCTATGCAGCAGCTGACATGTTGTCCCCAACTCAAGGTAGAAATAACTTAGCAGTAGGATTCAACAGACAGACAAACTGCTGCCTGAATTACTAGTTCTTCTTATTTCCTTCCGTTGCCCCCCTCCAGTCTGCTCTCAGCACTGCAGCCAGAGAGATCTCCATACATCTTAAGTCAGGCGGCCATGTTCCAATAACTTCTCATCTCATCTCTTGGCAGAGTCAAAGTCAAGTCCCTACAGTGGCCTCACAGCCGTTTCCCTTTCACCTTTTGTTCTTACTACTCTCCTCCAGCTCACTTCTCTCCAACGACAATGGCTGGTCTTTGGAATTAGGGCTTGGTATCCACTGCTGTCTTTACTTCGAATTGCAATTACCTTGCAGCTCTTCACAGCATTGCAACCCACCCCAACTTCTGTATTTTTCCCTAAATTCTTTCTTTTCCTGTAGCATTTATTTCCATATGATGTATTTTATATGTTACTTATTTTATCCCCAGGTCTAGTGTGGTTTCTCGTACACAGAAAATCTGGATAAATATTTGTTGAATAAACACATGCATGCATGCAGTGGTACTCAGCCGTGTCAGGGAGGATCTGAATATAAGGGGGCCCACTTGAGAGTGTTCAGTGTTGCTCTTGAGTGTCAGGGGAAGCTTCATGATTCATATCGTAGTTGAAAAAGACCTTGGATACCGGGAAGGCCTTGGACCCTTCAGGGTGAGACGAAGGGTATTCCAGGGGAAGCAATAGCAAAAACAAAAATAAGGAGGTGGGAAAAACACTGCTTTTGATCAGTAAGACCATGTTAATCTGTTATTTATACTGTGTTCCTTCCATGTTTGCGACATTGTTCTCCCATTCTTTTCTGCACAGATGGGGGCAATTAGACAAAGTCCCTTCAGGGGAGCAAATCTGGCTTCTTCTGTATCCTTTGCGGATCACAGGGCTATGCAGAGGGCATGATTTACAAACCCAATTATTAATTAACTGACTCACTCAATGAAATTTTTGCTGAGTTAGTGCCAGTAATTCAGGTTCAGGGTTGTGGCAGGTTCAGAACAAGACAGACGACCCCTCCCTGACCCCAGGATGCCTGAAGTCTAGAAAAGAAGCTGACCTGAAGAAATAGTTATTGTGAAGAGACCATGAAAGAAATACAGAATGTTCGGAAATATATGGCAGGAAGGTCAGGGAAGCTCTCCTGGAGGACAGACATTTGACCGAGACCTCCTGGCAGGCCATGATCAATGTTCCAGTTAGCTCAGGGAGGCCCAACCTATGAGGGGAGATAGGAACACCCCTGGGGAAGTAGCAAATGCAGTCCCAAAAAAGGCAGTTCAAATCTAACTCCTATTTATTTGGGAAAACTGAAACTGGCCTTCCAATACTGTCTAAGGAGACAGTATTCTTGAGTGAAACAAACACTCTTGATGTACTTTCTGTCACTGTGTAAGTGTTGAAATAGCCTCTACAGCACATCAGGTCAAAAAGGCCTAAGGGGTCAGCTTACTGGGCACCTGTCTGGCCTCACTCTGGCCTTAATAGGAGGGAAAGCTATCTCTCATCTGTTTGTTCAGGGCCAAAACTCAGGGTTACATCTAATTGTGTCTGTTTCCCCGTATATGTGAAAGCTGTCACAGAAACTTCCCGCACTTTTATTTTTCTTTTTTAAAGTGAATCCAGCATACCCTGTTTTCACAAACATGTATGAAAGACAAACAAGTGTGGCTAGGACATCTGCAGATTTGGGCTGGGCAGTGTCTCTCTCTCCTCTGTGTCCGTAAAAGAAGGACGGACACAAAGTGCTCCATTATGAACACCACAGCTCTGTCCCCAAAAAGGTCCGGGGAATACTAAAATTCATGCACATGGGCACCTAATAAGTACATTAGCTAGCCCCCTGTTCTGAGGCTTTTTCATCCCAAAAAGCTAGGGAATGCCAGTCCTTTAGAAATCTCAAAATGGAGTATGAGGTTTTATTACCTATTAAGCTGCTTTGTCCTTGGCTGCAGGAGAGGCAAGGTACCTGTGGATTTCAGGTGGCTGAGTTTTGGCCTGAAACACTATCAAGTGTCACATATATGTGGGATGTCTGAGATGTCTACTTGTTTCATGTAGAATTTCCACATAGGATGACAGATAGATTGGATTGATACCCACTTCTTTTTCATTTATAAGGATCAGCACTTCATGTAAAATAAAGGCTGTCTTTTATGGAACAAACTTGGATTCCACCAAGAAACTGAGCAAATTTTGATTTTACTACAAAGGTTTTTTTTTTTTTTTTTTGATACTGGGTCTCTAGTGCTTAATCCAATTGAGTAAAGCTTTATTGAAGACCTACTGTGTGTAAAGTATTGTGTTAGGTACCCAGAAAAATACAGAGATGGAACAAACAGAGTCTCTGTTGTTAGAAGTTTAGGATCTCCTGGCGATCCCCTCCAGAGTCCAATGCTAGTCCATTTCTGAAACACAATTACCTTTTCTACAATAACAGGAGGAGTTTTGGTTGGTTGGAAGACATGAGTCCCGATGGCCACACTGAGAGCCCTGTAGACCCCTTCCACAGCATCTGGATGACAAGCAAAATAAAGCAGCATCTGTGTGTAGTCAAGTTGAGGTGGATCCTTCTCATGGTCAGCAAATAGCCTAAAGAAAAACTGTCACACAAAAAGAATTTCAATCAAAGATTAAAAGGCTTAAATTGGATAAACAGTAGATGGACAGGCAATGAAGGATCCTTTTAGGAGCTTTAGAATAAGGCCACTTTCTGAGGATTGAATCAGTAAACATAATATGTAATGAATGGTATTAAATCAAGAGTATGCTAAGTTAAAATACAGAAGAGTGAGGCTCAAAATTCTAATGTTAAAGAAAATTGTATGCTAATCAATGGTATCAACATATTTGGAAAAAATATACTAATAAAGGTGGTGGGGACTACATTTTATATATTTTTTTAATCTTTAATTTTTTAAATTTCTTTTCAGTGTGCCGGAATTCGTTGTTTATACACCACACCCAGTGCTCCATGCAAAATGTGCCCTCCATAATACCCACCACCAGGCTCACCCAACTTCCCACCCCCCGTCCCTTCAAAACCCTCAGATTGTTTTTCAGAGTCCATAGTGTCTCATGGTTCATCTCCCGCTCCAATTTCCCTCAACTCCCTTCTCCTCTCCATGTCCTCCGTGTTATTTCTTATGCTCCACAAATAAGTGAAACCATATGATAATTGACTCTCTCTGTTTGACTTATTTCACTCAGCATAATCTCTTCCAGTCCTATCCATGTTGATAGAAAAGTTGGGTATTCATCTTTCTGATGGAGGCATAATACTCCATAGTGTATATGGACCACATCTTCCTTATCCATTCGTCCTTTGAAGGGCATCTTGGTTCCTTCCACAGTTTGGTGATCACGGCCATTGCTGCTATGAATATTGGGGTACAGATGGCCCTTCTTTTCACTACATCTGTATCTTTGGGGTAAATACCCAGTAGTGCAATTGCATGGTCATAAGGAAGCTCTATTTTTAATTTCTTAAGGAATCTCCACACTGTTTCCCAAAGTGGGACTACCTTTTAAGCAGGTAAAGGGAGCCACAGAGCAAGGACGTATCTGTGTATCCTTATCACCACTCTGACAAACTGGGCTCTGACGCCTAAATACAATGCTTCTAGTAGATCTCCCTGTGGTGAGTGGAGTCTAGCCATTAAAATCTTTCAACTTGCCAACACTTCTCTGAACTCCATACTTAATTTCTTAATAGTCATGTGACTTTTTCCATCTTGGATTCATACTGGAGGAGAGAGTGTGCTAATCACGGAATATACTTTTTTTTTTTTTTTTTTTTTGTAATCTCTCTGACACTAAAAGATTGACCTGAAGTCAGCTCTATATGCAGTGTCCTGTGTATCTAGCAGTAAGAGAAGTTAGTGTGTGGGAATTCAATATCCCTTGGGGCCCGACAAAGCAGCTCAAACCCTGGAACTCACAGGTCACACTTAAGTATCTAACCAGCCCCATGGCCCTGCTTGAAGAGGAGACTGGCTTCCTTCATGAGTACTTCTCAAACATGTACATTTAATGACCCAGAGAATCTTTTTTTAAACTTAGATTTTGATTAAGTAGATGGTTCTGGAATGGTGTAAGGTTCTGTACATACAGCAAGTTCTTAGATGATTCTAATGCTGCTGGTCCTGGCCTCTACTTTGAGAAGCAAATGTTCAAATGCTTATATCCATAGATATCAAGCTATTCTTTATTACTCATGATCCTTACAACTATGAATAAATTTAATTACATAGTTGGAAGAATAAGTTTCTGATACTTGACAAATCCAATAAAATTTAAATAAAAATCACTTTGATAAGAAACTGCATGGAATCTGTTATGCTACAAAGCAAGAAAGAGTCTTAGGGGTCGATGGAATCTGCAAATTCATTCATTCAGTCACTTTTATCAAAGTTAATGGAGTTGTAAGTCTGTTGTAAGCCAGGCACAGAGCTGTATTGAGATGCTTAAAAACACTCTTCAACAGTAAGGCATCCTTTGATTTTTCTCATGATACAGCTGGTGGGTTCCTTCAGGATTTTGAGTTCTTCATCCCCTCTTGCCTCTCATTACTTCAGAGATTGCCAGCAGGACTAGGAGTAGAAGGGAGACTGACAGGGAGACTGACAGATAATCACCACAGGGTCCCTGAGGGCCTATCTTCCATTTCTTTCACAGGAGTTGTTGAACTTCATTATGATTTCCACTGAATTGCTCTTATAAGTGCTATGCAGGAGGAATACATCATTATTTCCCTTAAAAAATCAGCTAAATATTCTATCTCAAAAAAAGATGTGTGAGAATGAAATAAGCTGATATTTGCACTCTTTCTGTAATTATACAGGCTTGATTTTAAGTCGATGGATAGAACATTCATAAAACATAAGGCTTACTGTGTTCCTAAGATCATTTACAATATTGTAGTATTCAAAGGTTCCCACCTCCTGACATGTATATCTTGTATAATCTCCTCTCCTTATGTGTGGGTAGGGCTTGTGACTGTGATGGGAAAGTCATTCTCATGAGTAGGTCATCTTTCATAGATTTTTGCCGATGTAATTAAGGTCCCTTATCAGTTGATTTTGAGTTAATCAAAACAAAGCCTGCCATTGGGCCTGACCTAAGCAGGTAAACCATCTAAAAAGGACCCAGGCCTTAAGGGAGACAGTTAAAGCCAGAGAGATGTTTTCCTTCTAGGCATGAAGAATCAAAATGTCCAGTTTGGAGAGGGCCATGTGGTAGGGAATAACGGACAGCCTATCACAGCTGAAGGTCTCAACCCTTGTAACTGCATGGCTCTGAATCCTGCCAATAACTCATCTTGGAAGCCAGACTTGAAATCAATATTGGGATTGGCCTCAGATGAGATTTCAATTGCAACTGATGTCTTGATTTCAGCCTTGTGAGACCCCAAGCGGAGGACCCATCTAAGCCATGTCTGGACTTCTGATTCATAGAAACTGTGAGCTAAAGAATAAGCATTGGCAAGTACTTATTGAACACCTATGATGTATTAGACATGGTCTATTCTAGGTGCTGAAAATGCATTCACTAAGAAAGAGATAAAGATGTCTTCTCTTGAAAAGCTTACTTTCTAGAAGGGAAGCCAGACAATAAAGAATACATAAAATAAGTTAGGTAAATTAGGCAGGATTATGGAAACACACACAGAAAGTAGGTCATGAAAGGAGGAATTGGGAGTGAAGAGTGGGGAGGGAGGAAGATTTCACAGTTGAGAAGGTAAAAATTCAACAAAGATTGGAGGGTGTTACCAAGGAGTACCTGCGGGTAAGAGGATTACAGGCAGAAGGAATTGCTGAGGTCAATGTCCTAAGGTGGGGTGCACCTCACACGGTTACTCTGTAAGGCCAGTGTGGCTGAAGCAGATGGGCCAGGGAAGAACACCAGGAGATGAGGGAGAGAGGAACAAGAGTCAAGGCCAGGTTGGCTACTTAAGGATTTGGGCTTTTCCTTTGAGTAACATGCAGAGTTATGGGAGGGTTTGAGTAGGCTGTTATGATCCACCTGTAATCTAAACCAAGACAAGGGAGGAACAAGGAGACCCATCATGAGGCAGTTGCAGGCATCCGGGTGAGGTTAACTGTGGCTTATTCCAGTGGTGGCCATGGGGCTTAGAAGAATTGGTCTGATCCTCAGTATATTTTGAAGATAGAACTACCAGATTTTCCTGAGGGATCAGATGTGGGGTTTGAAAGAGAAGATTTGGGGGTGAGTTGTAAGACTTTGGCAACTAGAAGGTCAGAGTTGTCACTGACTGAGAGGGAGGGGGCTTTGGGTAAAGATGGGAATGCTGGGGTGGCAGGGCTGGGAGTTCAGGTATCCAGCTTTGGACATGGAGAGTTCGAAATATCTACTAGAATATTCATGGAGATATCAAATGGGCAATTGTGTATGAGGTTTGCAAGGGAGGTTTAAGATGGAAATAGTCATTTGGGATCAGTTAATAAACAGCTAGTATTTCAAAGTTGGCCTCAACAAATATTACCAGCCCAAAGTAATAGAAGGATTCCATAAGAACAGAAGCTGTGGAGAGATTAGACAACACCTGTGAATTTGAATATGGCAAAAATTAAATTTCTTTTTCTCAGGAAATTTCTGAGGATTTTAAAATACTGGAATAGTTGTTCTTGGTATTGAGTGTATGGGAAGCTGGAAAGCCAGGACATGACCTGTGACTTGTTAGTCATCATGAAGTATGCTGTCAATGTCAGGGGACAACACTGTGATTGCAAAATAAACATGTCTCAGGGTTCCTTTCTTGGATGCAATGGGTCCTTCCATCCAGTGTCTGGGACTCTGGGGTCATTCAAGCCTGTGGAGTGCTAACGGTCTGTCTTCAGGGGCCCCTGACAGTGTGGCTCAGAGGTGGGCCCTGGGTCACAGAGAGCACAAGTGACATAGTTGGGGAATTGGGTGGGACCTGAGACTATAGTTCAAACCCTCTTCTTAAGAAGGTACAAAGTCCCTTGGAGTGAAGGGACCTGCTCAGCCTCCTACAGTGAGTCATGACAGAACTGGGGACAGAGCCCAGGGCTCCTGACCCTCAGAATTCCCTCTCCATGGGACATTGCTCACCCTCCCACCCTCCCCCGCCAATTTGGTCTTTCCTACTCTAATTACAACCAAAGGGGTAAATTCGTTTTGTTGTTTTTTCTTTTTTTCACACCTTTCTTTAGCATGTTAACCATTAACCATTCTTCAACCAACTATAGTTAGCATGGCTAGCTTCTGTTTAGCTAACACTTACATAGGGCTTATTACATACCACTCACTTGACACAACAACTTTGCCAGAGAGGAATTGACAGAGAGGTTAGGTAACTTCCTCAAGACCTTGAAGCTTGCAAGCATTGGAATCTGTGTTTTGAATCCCAGTTTAAGAGCACTGAGACTTATGTAATTCTGAGCATCCCGTGTCTGAGGCAGTGAGGAGTGGAAAACACCACTCCTTTCTGTCCTCCGGAGGCGCACACATACACACACCAGCCATTCTTTGTTCCACTTCTTTCTCAGGCTTCATGTTCCTGCCTCTGTTGCCAACTTTCGTTCTGTTCCTGCAAGTCATTTTCCAGCAGTCTGGACACCAGTAGGAGGCAGCCACTCCCCTCCTTGGCACCAATGATCCTTTCCTAGCAGTTGTCAGGGGACCGTCTCAGGGCACCGTCTGGCTGCTGATATTAGCTGCTGGGTGAATAACCAAAGGGTTCTGCCCTTGATTGACATTGCTAAAACTTCTGGCTGAAAAGGAGAGTGCTTTGAGTTGACATATTCAGACTGCCAGTTTATTCACAGAAGAACCTGTTTATTGCTGGCAGATTTGTTTACAAAGTCATATAGAGAATGGCCTTCCAAAGGCTTTACGGGGTTGGTCTAGGACCTCCAGTTTCACATTGAAAACTCCCACCAAAACCAAGACAAAAAATTGTCCCCACGCCTGCCAATCTCAGGTCTTGGACTCTGGTGACTCCTTGACCCCTTTTTCTTACCTGCTCTCCTGTTATCATGGGATAGGTGCTCTGATACTCGGCACCCAATTGAAGGGAACTGCTCACTTTTAGGGTATAACTGGGGTCTTGTTCAATTTTATACTGCACTTTTAAACTAAAGGCTGGCTGAAATTGGACCATCGACACACCTAGTTTGCTGTGCTGTTTAAATCCACCATGCAATGTCTCTCATATCCTGCTGAATTTGGTTGAGTTACGTATATTTTTATGTTTTAAACATTTACACTGAAGCCAGAGTACTTTACCTTAGTCCTGCTTTCTATTGTGGGCTTAGGGATAGAGGCTAATAATACCATTATTGGCAATAATGATATTGATAATAGTAATCTGATGGGTCATGGGCAATGCTTATGTAACCCTTGGTATGTTGTTCAAGTTAATCAAAATCAAAGAGAAATGGACAAAACATACACAGTAGTCCCCATTAGCTGTGGTTTTACTTTCTGTGGTTGCAGTTACCCACGGTCCACTGTGGTCCACCTCAGTCCGGAAACAGATGATCCTCCTTCTGATAAATCATCAGAGGGTCACTAGTAGCCTAACACTACATCACAACGCCTATGTCATTCACCTCATTTCATCTCTTCACAGGCATTTAATCATCTCACGTCATCACGAGAAGAGGGTGAATACGGCACAATAAGAAATTTTGAGAAAGAAAGACCATAGTCACATAACTTTCATTACAGAATAATGTTACAGTTGTTTTATTTTATTGTTAGCTATTACTGCTAATCTCTTACTGTGCCTAATTTGTAAGTTTCACTTATAAAAACAGTATATATAAGGTTTGGTATTACCCACAATTTCAAGCATACACTTGGGGTCTTGGGGACCCCAAAGGGGGATTACTATATTGGTAAAATGACAGTTCTTATCCTAAGCTTTTAGAATTGGAAGGACCTTCAGAGACAAATGTGTCAAGCAACAGCTTACTTTGACAGATGAGGAAAGTGAGACCCAAGGGGTTATGAAAATGTTCAAGATCACACAGGGAGTTAAACAGTGGAACTCTGTCTAAGATTTTGATCCCTGTCTCCTCCCCCCAGAACTTTCCTGTGACGCAACTTTATGAATATTAAAATCTATATTCTGGGGATACAGCAAAGGAATGGGGGTTGAAGGAATGGAATCCAAAACAAATTATGTAAGTGGAAGAAAAAGACAAAGAAATTACCAGTGTTGTAATAGTAAAATTTTTAAAGGATCTCAGTAATTACCTCTATAAGGTGTTCTTGCCTGTTGAATGGCAGGGGTTCAAGAGGATTTTCTGGAATTTTTGTATCTTCATCTCTAGTAAACCACAGACCAGCCTATACAAAAAAATAAAAATAAAAATAATTAAAATATCATTCCTTTAAAAGCCACAGGGATTGAACCCATTTTGTTCAACTGTCTAGAGCAGAGCTCTTCAAAATAGGGTTCAAAGACCATGGGGATGCAGGAGAAAATCCTAGAACTTCCATTTACACATATTTGATATCATTCTTATATAATTTTTATTCTTAAAAATTTGATAATATAAAAATGTATTAGTGAAGTAGTACACATGTATAATTTACAAATGAAAATTCACATATTGGGGATGTTAGCTGTATTTTAGCTGTCAGAACATGTGATGAAGTTTGGAAGTCACTGTCCTAGATTTGCATGCATGACAACATTCTGGAGGTGTCTTCACTCATACCACTAGCTCGCATTCCACATGTTCTCTCCATGTGGCTATCTATTCTCAGAGCCCAGTGAGATGCTGGAGCACATTGTTGGAAGAATCTTTGTTGAGCGAGTGAGTGACTGACTCAGTAGTTCAATGGCCTACTTTTTAATGACATTCCTTTTTCTCAGCCCATTTATGATACCAATTACTGAATCTTCTGATTCCTATTTGGCAATATCTCTCCCTTCTCTTCCTTTCATTCATCTCTACTCCTGCCAACTTGGGGTAGAGGCTCTTTCTTCTGTCACAGGCCATCCCAGTAAGTTATGGGTCATTTTTGTTTCCAGTCTCCTTCTTATTTATTTCAGCCTGTACCATGAAACCGCATCAATCTCCTCAAAACTTCAATTTGTTATATTCTCTGCCTGGAACCATTTCCTACTCTTGCTCTTCTGTTCACATCATCCCTTCTATCAGATGCGACTTCCTGTACACTCATGTAAACCTGGACATCTCTCTAGGCTTTGTTCTGATCACAACTCCTTAGAGATGTCCTCCTTGATCTTGCTTCTGAACTCTAATTTAACTTGTTTATACCACACAATAGACATTTAGTCCATTTCTTTAGATGTTGCCATTCATGTCAGCTGTTGAATATCAGGTATAAATGCCTTGGGTTTAAAGAATATGTCATTCCAACCTTAATTTTTGTATGTGGTAAGTACTTCATATACATATGCATTTTGTTTCCGGGTCTAGATCTCTTACCATCTTCCAGAGTGACAACCTACTCTCATGACTGTCTATTGTCAAAAGCCACTAGCTTGCCTAACCTGACTGTGGCCTATGCTCTATGCTTTCTTTCCTTCCAAGGATCACCCATGCTCTGAGAGAATGCTGGAATGGCTTTGAGTAACTTGTAAGGGGATGAAGCTCCCAAAGGTGAGAACTGGGGTTTCTTTTTATTTGGGATAAAGGAGATGCTGGCGATGTAGAACCCTACGAAAGAGAAGACTCAGAAGAAGCCAAAGGTCCAGCATGGGCTCAGGCTTTCAACGTGCTTTTGCATTCATCAGGAGGAGACCCTTGCCCAATAGCTAATCTGCAGGAGGTAAGTACCACTTATGAGAGAATAGAGAGATGAGGAACATAAGTAAGGGATATGATGGAGCACCAAAGTTCAGGATTACTCTCCTGCCTTAAACAACAAGAAAAATAAACAACATATCTGCAAGTTGATTTTCCAGACATTAGATGATAGGCAACACAGGATAATTCTTGAACTAAGGGAAGCAACCAAGGAGTCCTACTAATATTTTAGGCTGGAGGGAGTTCCCAGACTGCAGTGCCAGGAAAGGCATCCAAATAGAGACTCGTTGTCTTTCTGTGGCCAAAATCTGTTGTTAAGACAGGCCAAGCTGGCTAGAATTTTCAGGGAAGAATACTAGAGATGTTTTGAGTGGGAGAGCAAGTTCTAGGGATTCACAGAGGGATCTCCATAAATCTTGACTTGCCAATCTGTGGATGTGTGTCTGTGGAAGGTACCAGAAGCTGGAGAAAGAACCACAGGAGAGGAGTAAGCTGAAAAATTCCTGAGCCTCACATGGGGCTGAGAGGAAGATTCCACACATGTTACCACCAAGCAGAGTGAAAGGATGTCCTCAAACACAGGCACTGGAGAGAGCCCTCAGAGATAATTGCTTTAGCAGTGGGACCAGATTAGCCCTCACCTAAAGGTCACTCTGGACCCACACTTATAAATCTTATTGTAACCTCAAAAGGATAGAAGTGATTCCAAGCAATGCCACTTCAGGCCCAGCAATGTTTAAAGGTATATAAAATTGGGCACCCAACAATATAAGATTCACAATATCTGGCATCCAATATTAAGTTACTAGGCATACAAAAAAAAAGCCATAACATATGACCCATAGTTAGAAGAAACACCAATCAATAACACCAAACTTAAAAATTACACAGATGATAGAATGAACAGAGAAGGATGTTCCTTCAGCTATTCTAAGTATACTTCATATATTCAAGGAGATAGAGGAAAAAAACATGCTCATAATGAAGAGAGAAATGAAATATATAAAAAAGAATCGACTTGAACTATTAGAGACAAAAAATTTAATATCTGAAATGAAAACACTTCATGGTATTAATAACAGATTCAGCTCTGCAGAGGAAATGATTAGTGAACTTGAAGACATAGGAATAGAGATGAATACAAAGTAAAGCACAGAGAAAAGACTGGAAAAAAAAAAATGAACCAAGCCTCAGTGACCCGTGGGACAATAAGCATGTGATTGGATTTTGAGATGGAGTAGGTGTGCAGAAAAAATAGGGGAAAAAAAATGCTGAAAATTTTCCAATCTGACAAGAACTACAAAACCCATGGAGGTTCGAGAGCTCAGTGAACCAAGCAAAAGAAACATGAAGAAAACCACATCAAGGAACACAATAATCAAATTGCTGAAAACTGGGAACAAAGGGGGAAATAATAAAAGAAGCTAGAAGGGAAAAAAGAAATAGAGATTGGAGCCCAATTCCTCCTTCCATTTTTCAAATAACTCTCAATTCCATGTTTAATTGTTTCAATACACAGGAAATTTCCCTGATCCTTAAAACCAAGGATTCATTCATTTTAGTTTACTAAAAACATAAGATATTGCATAAATGAGAACATTGTGTATTTTTCACACAAGAAGGCCACATTAGAAAGGAAAAAAAATAAACTGACTTGGAAACGAGCTATGATTTTTAAAAAGTCATCTGTGAAAATTTTAGCAATGTGAAATATTACATATGAACCTAGATAGTAGGGTTTAAGTTGATAAAAGTTCTGTTGGCCATATCATGCCTCACTGGATTATTAGGCAATTTTTCCTTAAAAGATGGAAATGTCCCTCATGGTCTGTTGCTAAAACTTGGCCTGACATAGAAAAGATGTTAGGGTTTGAGGCTGAAGGCCAAGAAAGAATTCTTGAAACATCTTTGGTGCAAAAAGGTAGTTTTATTAAAGCACGGGGACAGGACCCCAGGGCAGAAAGTGCTGTACCGGGGTCATAAGAAGTGTCCCATCATATACTTTCAAGTTGGGAGGGGGTTAGGGATAGTGTAAGCCTCCTACATGTTTTGGAAACAAGGTTTTCAGGATCTTGCGAGGGCTAGCTATTGTTAGGAAAGATCATTTATTACTGTTTGTTTAGTAAAAACTCAGTCATGAGACCCTTTAGATGTATATGAGTGGGTTATATACTTGGGGGGATGATTGCCAACATGTATCTTGGGAGAAGAGATAAAGGAAGTTTCCAAAGGAATTTTTATACATTAAAGTAGACTTACAGGGTCCTGCGGGTTGGGCTAATGTTGCCTTCTGCCCTCAGCAAAGTGTCAACATCAAGACAGTTGAGTCCCCAGAGGAATGTCACTCTGCCTATTTCAAGGACTTGCCAATGGGCTTAAGTAGTAAGGAAATTTAATAATTTTTTTCCTGCCTTTGTTTCCCACATCATGGCTAAAGTTTTTTTTTGTTTTGTTTTCTTTTGTTTTGCTTTACTTTTCTTTAAAGAATGAGTGCTGTGTTGTTTGGATCCCAGAACATCTGACTCATTAAGCCTGTAATCACACGCATTTTCACCGACAGAAGGTGAGCTGAGAGTTCACTATCATAGAATTCTATAAGGAGTGGCTCAGTCTCCTCACACCATGGAGGCAAGCGTGTGACAGCTGCAGGAGGGCTAAGGGTCAAGGGTAAACAGGTTTTATGTTCTCACAGCTCAACCCAGGTACATAGCTCAGCTGAATTCACCAGCTATCTCATTCCAGTTTAGAAGTTGGGGAAATCAGCACACCCTTAAGTGGCTGTTGTGGTGAACTTGCAATTAGTCAAAAGAAAAGAAAAAGACAAACAAAATAAAAAGCAGTGTAGAGAGCTCTCCTCTCCCAGAGAACTCCATTTCAGCAATGTGTGTTATGCTATCTTACTGTTCTAATGTAGCATTTTTACAAATCTCATAAAATTTTGCTCTAAAAGTGGTTTTGACTTTTGATACATAACTTTTGTTTTGTTTTGGTTTGGTTTTGGTTTTGGAGTGTGTGTGTGTGTGTGTGTGAGAGAGAGAGAGAGAGATTGAGAGAGAAAGAGTTGACAAGTATTGGAAATCTCTGAAAGTCATGTGGGATGACCAAGTGGGCTTTTCCAAATGGCCTTCCTATCCTGGGGTTCCTGTGGACTGGGAACTGGGTGGGTGGAAGAGAGTGCTGAGCTGGGAAATCGACTGCTCCCCAAACACAGGAGGTGTTCAAATAAGTACTTCTTCCTTTTAAATGTAGCAGCCAACTTTCTCTGAGAAATTTATACTTTGGGTAAAGGAGCTTTCTGGTTTTGGCTCAGCATTTTGGTAAAAATTGCCAACATCCTTTGTTCATCTCATGTTTGTACAAAAGGATGTTTAAATTGATATCCTGTGGTAATTGGCACATACTGTAGTGAAGGTTGGTGATTTCACAAGTGCTCACTTATTAAAATCTGAAGGCAATGATGAAAACAGAGTAAATTTTGCTCTGCTGTTTTTATTTTCAGACAAAATCATTTTCATAAGTTTTAAGTTGAGGTCAGTGATAGTAGTATCTATAAATTCTTCTACTTGGGAAACAAATATATCAAAGCCCAATCAGCCAAGCACCTATCTTGACCAGTCTTGGAGGAACCTCCTCATATTCAAGTATTAATTCCTCTGGCTCAACAGCACAAGCATAGGAACATCAGGGCTGTCTATAGGTATGCCATCCATTAATTAAGGACAAAAAGAGAAGCCAGGAGAAAGAGAAGCAGGAAGGCATGTGCTCTTTCAATTTGAAATATATACATGATACAGGCACCTAAAGAGTATTACCCTATTTCAAAATTAAAATATTATAATCACTTTCTCTTTTGCATTTATCGGCCATGTGAAATGATGAGCAATAAAATGATTTCAATTAGTAGAGACAAAATAAATAATTCAGTCCCTCTTAGTTATGGGGTTTCATTCTCCTTCCTTGCTCAAACTTCTAAAAAATGAATTGACTTTTATCTTCACTTCCTAGAGACCTATTCATTTAATCAATCTCCTGCAATATGGATTCTGTACTCTACCAAAATGGTTCTGGAAAAGATCACCTGTTATATAGCCTACCTGCCCAGGCCAATGGCCAGGTATCATGTTACGAAGTTATTCATGACTTTCTACACTTTCTTCAGGTATCTTGTCCATTCTTATATTTAATCACTACCTACATGATAGTGGCTTGCAATCTGTTCTGCATCTGCCATATCAGATTAGATGCTTCTGTCTGCATTTCTCACAGACATTTCAAATTCAACTTGTTAAAAACTCTCTCATCATTCACCATGCTCATGACCAAATGGGGGGAAAAAAAAGCCCTTCCCTTTTCCCTATGTTCATTTCCCTGGGTAGTACTGTTGTTACTACTCTCAGAGCATTGGGTATTGGGCATTCGTTGTATTAAAGCTCTGCAGGTGATTCTAATTTATAGCCAAGGCTAAGGACCGCTGTATAGGAGTTAGGAGAAGAACAATGAAGTTGATGTGACTTCTTTCAGAACTTAGTTCTCCTAGCAGCTCTGACTTTTTCCAGACCATCTCCCTGGGGATGGAAGCTAGACTTCCACCTGGGACTTGGACAGTGTCTGCACTGCCTCTGAGTGCCCAGAGAGGGACAGCCAAGAAGCAGAACATTGGCCCAAACCTGGCAATCTGACATCAGTGAGTAATACATCTTTTAGGTCAAAAAGTACTCCAGTAGTAGTAGTACCACCAGACCCTGGCAGCAACCTGCATATACTGCTCGAAAGTGATGGTGCCCAACTGCTCTTCATCCACGGCTTTGAACCTCTGCAGGGTCTCGAGGAGCTCTTCTTCCATGGGGATGATCCAGGGCATTGAGATTACTAATAGGAATTTCCGCCAGTCCACAAACTCTGAGTTTACTATTAATGAAGATGTTAACTCTTGCAACTAGAAGAAAACAGGAAATGCTATTGGAATGTTTGTATGACTCTACCGTGAAACTCTCTCAGTTCCTATTTCTTTGTGAGACATTTAGAGGAAGGAAGGAGGAGTTTATATTGGTGAAGAGAGTCAGTTCTCAGGCTTGTTCCCTCAGGTTCTACCAACCAATCCACCCTAGACAGAACCTAGACACTGTTCACTTTTTGCTTCCTTGGCATTTGAGTTTTTTGCTTACTGTTTTACACAACAAATTTACACATGTGACTCCATGACTCTAACTTTTCAACAGAGGGAGGATGAAGATTCTAGAAGGGGCTGTGCAAGGGCTCTACAACCTGTAGAGAAATACTACAACCATTTTGTTTTCTGGTACACTCTTAAAGAACAGATTATGTTGAAAAGCAAGAACCACCAGAATCATCTACTGTTACTAGTCATGATCACTCTCTCTAGAAGTAAGAGATACAAACTCACAGGCTGAGCCTTCCCGGCTCTATAATGTTTCATAGACTGTCAGTGTCATCATGCATTCTTCCAATGTTGAACACATGCATGGCATTATCTTACATTCAGGCTCATTTGTTCCTCATTCAGTTTTATTGATTGCCCCCTGAATGTCAGACACTGCAAGTACTGATGATTTAAAACTATTGACTTAATCAAATCAGAAGAATTCTCAGAGTCTTGACACCCAAACAAAATGGAGGCTTACTTCGGGTTGAGTGAGGTGCATCCAACTACTAGGTAAGTTGTTTGTTCCAAGGTTCAGGGTTACCAGATCCAGCAGGATGTCAGCAAATGCTTTATGTCCTATTATGCCTAGAATATAATGAAAAATATTTTTCCAATTATGTTATGTGACAGGGATTTTGTTTCTTTTGCTAAAACAGAACAAAAATAGTTTTTGTATAATCTCTTTATTCATATTATTTAAAACTGTAACCTTTAAAGAACAGAAGACATTTGAAAACATAAGAATAATAATCAGTTTCCTGAGGCACTCTCACTATTGTGTCTCAGTGAAGTCAGAATGTCTTTTTTGGCTGAGTAATAAATCATTTCAGACTGGGAAAAATACTGAGAACTTACACTTTAATTTGGAATCTTCCTTTGACTTTTTGCTCAGAGTAGAATTAGTAGAATTAAAGAAAAAAAACTGTAATTTTTCCTATTTGCAGTAGAGCACAATAGTAAAATATTTTGCTGAGTATGGGATACAGGTGTTTCAAATGCATACCAATCACCACTGTAATCAAGTAACACATGTATCCTCATTTTACATTTGGTTCAGAAGAGGTTTTTTTTGTTTGTTTTTGTAAATGCAGGGAGACTTGAATTGTTAAATTACTGTACTGGAAGTGATAATTTAATTTAATCTAACTGGCTCAATATTCCAAAGTATTTCATAAAAGGTCACCAACCTTTTAAATGCTTTATTCTTATACATTAATCTCTTTTTACCCTGTCCAAAAGAGAAGTCTGTTTTTGTCTGTCTCTCATTTCAAATTGCATGTGCATGCATTAAAAAAGAAATAGAAAAACAAAATAAATGAAGGAGCTTAAAAAATGTCTGTCTAACCCCTCTGACAGAAGTACCTTCTAGAGTCAGGAGAGACTCCTTACACGTATTCAGGTCTTTCAGGTCCAGAGTATAGAGCTATTCTTCTTTGTTTAGAAATAAAAAGAGTAGAAATAGAACCCCAGACGTAGCATCTCAAATTTTTCTTTTTACATCTGAATTTTTAACAATTATAAAAGTCCAACATGAATCTTAACATTTCTTCTAACCTTTAAGAAAACGCATGAATCCTTTTAAAATGTTAGCAGTTCAAACCAAATATACAATTTTGAGATTTGGAAGTTAATTTTTTGGGTGGCAAGAGCAGAATCTTTCTTCCTTTGATATGACTGGCCATCCAACAGGTCATTCGGAAATACATTCTCTATCCTTTTTGATTGAACCTGAGTATCCAATTTTATAGAGATGAGAAACACTTTCCCAGGGGGTAGAATGTTCAGTGAGATGAGCTTTATTTTCAGTAAAAACCACATTAGCTTTTAGACAAGTTAGAAATAATCACTCACGTTCCTCAAGATGAAGCCATAAATAAAATCCATTTTATGAAACCATGCAGAGGCTCTAAGTATTTAAAAATTCTGTAGAGGTTCAATATATTTCCATTGTCTTTAATAGCTATGGTGCATGCAAAGTGTTGTAAGATAATGCTTCCAGTTTACATAGCAATTGTTTATCTGATGACCTTAACATGAAATGTGAAAACTTTTTAATATTTGACCTTGTCACCTACATGGCCAAGATACATAGTGATATGACTTTCACATAAAATGTGATAACATAAACAGAGAAACTTAGAAATTTTATTCATGGACCGCCCCTCCCCCCCAATCTCTTTTTCAGTTTGGCAGTAAGTTAGTTATCTAATGTAGCTGTCATTTAGAATTACACAGGAAAGATGTTAATTGTATGCCAGGCCAAAGGGAACTCAGACCATAATCATAGTCTGGTCACCCTTAGCAAAACTCTGCAAAAGATGGCATCAAAATAACACCATTGCTTAGAAGTATCACTTCCATCTAAAAAAATGTGAAAGAATGCATGGATGTAGAAGTAGACTTGGAAAGGTATAGGAAGGATTGCCTGGGTGTTTCAGTCGGTGTGGCTGATTCTTGATTTCAGCGTAGGTCATGATCTCAGGGTTGTGGGATAGAGACCCACATTGGGTGGGCTCCACACTCAGTGTGGAGTCTGTGTCAGGATTCTCTCTCTCCTTACTCTCCCCACTCTTCGCTTCCTCATGTGCATACTCTCTCTCTCTCTCTCTCTCTCTCTCTCAAATAAATAAATAATTTTTCTTTTTTTTAAAGAAAGGTACAGGAAATTTTTTCTTTGTCTGGAAAGATGTCAAATGCCTTCTGTGTTTGATATGAAGACTGGTTATTATTTTACTTCTAAATTTCAGATTAAAAAGAATTTGTTTTTACTTTGATCAATAACAAAGTCAACATTATCAGAATACTAATCACTTTCATAATGGCTTTCTGAGTTTGATGAACAGGCAGAATTAGGTCTTGTGTCACCAGTGGAAGATGGTGCTCTTGTATTCCATAAATGGATAGCTTTCCTTGGGTCAAAGTTATTAATGTCTGGAGAATTCAACTGGATTATCAGGAGATCCGTCATACTTTCAGCCTTGATCTTGGCATTCATTTGTGTCTTGGCGAGTTTCATCTGACTAAAGCCACGTACTGCCTCTGCGGAACTTGCAGGGAGGGTCAGCACTAGGTCCACTAATGTCAGGATATTTGGATACTTGTGTAAGTAAACTGAATTCACATAATCCCAGGTCAGCTTGCGGATGTTCTGAAATCTGGGTAGGGGGGAAGAACGAAAAATATAAAAGACTGAAACTCCCAAGTTTCATTAAAATATTTATAAATGTCAACTATGCTTACCTAGCATATATCTCTAATTTCAACATGCTCCATTCAGTGTCCACTTCAGCAATTTCCACATTGGCAGCTTCCAGTACTGGTTCATAATGGGCAATCAGGATGGATACCTCTTTTTCTCCAAATTCTGCCATCGATATACAAGAGAAAAAGTCACAGATATGAAAGAAACCTACAGATGGTCAAAGAACAATAGGTTTGAAATTAGTGCATATAGAGTACCTCGATTTATCTTTGCAGGCCACAGTTTAAAGCTCCCAATCATGGTAGCTTTCACCACATCCTGGCTGGCATCTCTGAAGCAGCCTTGCAGCCTCTTGATAAGATGTGTTAAGACTGTGCTTCTTACATCAGAAATGTCTCCCTTTCCTCCCAGGCAGTTACCATGAAAGTGTGTGACTGAATCTACCCAACGTTCTTTTGGTCCTGGTCTGGGGAGGGAAAAAAAAAAAAATTACCCAAACAAACAATTAAGTGAAAAGGCACCTGGCAAATAATGTCCCCAGTCATACTGTCTACATTTGATAGACCCCAGATCATTCCCCAATTCCTCACCTTGTTTGATATATTCTGAGCATTTCCAGTGTTGACTCTAATGTGGCAAATATGTCAGCAATGGAAGAATTTCTGTTCTGATTGACATGGGAAAAAATGCTAAGTATATTAATGACATCCACTAAGAAATGGATGAATTTAACAATGTCTGCTTGGAGAAGGGACTGTAGGAGTTCCTTGGCTTTCTGATGACTGGTGTCACTTCTGTCTTCATCTGCCTGTAACATAGATTGGGAATAAAATATTGGTTTATCTTTATTAAAATTATTTTAGATTGCTCCATAAAAATATTCCCTGTCACTCTGGAAAACTAAAATAGTATGGTATGTCAAAATTACTTACCAAATGCAGTTGCTGGACTATTGCAGGATATCCCTTGAGAAAATTTTGGAGGGCTGCCTGTAATTCTTGAAGCCACCTCCTGCCCCCTACTTGAGAAGGCATCACAGGTCGAAGGTGAAGGCTTTTGAAAGCGGTCATCAGAGAATTCCTGAGAAGAGGGGAACTGTGGTAGAAGTGGTAAATGCTGTGAAGAAGGTTTCTGACATCATTGTATAGGGGAATTCTCTGGAACACTGCCTCGTAAGATAGTTCGAGATGATGTGCAAAGCAGTACACAGTCAGCGCACATGGCTGGATTTCTCTCAAAAGCAGGGCCACCCCATTGTTTTCTCCCTCTGAGTCAGAGGCGCCATCACTTCCAAAACCAACCAATTTCTTTGCCCAATCTTGGTTCGATAACTTAAGTTGAAGATTTCTCTCTAGAGTTTTCTCAATGGCATTTCTTATTGCCAAAGGATCCTTCTTTTCTACTTTCTGTACCCCAACAATTTGGCAATGCACTTTTCCTGCACGTGCAAACTGCACATAGACGAGTTCAGTTTCCTCAGTTGAACTGTCTGTGATTCCATCTCTGAGGACAGAGAAGAATTTACTTCGTTCTAGTTTCTCTCTTAGATTTCTCCGTTCCACTTCAGCGATAAAATATGTAAAGGTTCTTGCTGATTTGTTAGTTCTGAATACCGGGCCGATATCAACCCCCTTCATATCATCCAACTTGCACATCCAGATGAAGTCTTTGAGGGGACGTCCCGTCTTGGCGATAGCGTGGCATGATCTGAACAAGTTCTCTACTCTCCCGAGGGTGACTTTGCTCATGGTTGTCACCATGAGCCCTGTGGTGGCACGGTTCACTGGAGAAACACTTGTTGCTTCCATTAGTGAAGCTTTGGCATGAGCCTCACTGAGATGATGTGCATTGAGAAATTCTGTCCTAAACTTGTCAGTGCCATAGGAAAAACTCACTTGATTTCCCCTTGACTTGACTCCATGCTTACGGCACAGGCCACAGAACATAAGATTTAGTATCTCATCATATATAAGCCAAGGGTATTTTTTTAGCCAGATTTTCAAAAATTGATCATTCTTCCTTGGAAGGTAATGGTCAAGCTTCTGCAGACTTTTCTGCTTTCTAGGGACTTGGTTCACATCATCTGGAGGATCCCTGCCTTTAAAATAACTCCATATTGTTATTTTCAGTAATCACCAACATATACCCTATTTTGCTTAATCTCTGTGCCCCACACTTGCTCATTATTTCTAGAAAAAATACAGTGAGTGCTTACAAATAGTACATCAGACATTCTGGTGAGTGCTTTAAGTGTCTTATACCATTAGATCCTCATAATCCATCATCCCCATTTTATAGTTAAGAAAATAGACTAATTACCTGTCATTTTATGGATTAAAAAAACCCCTAGGGCACAGAGAGGTCAGTTAATTTGCCTGGTGTCATGGTGCTCATAAGTGATAGAGTTGGGGATCACTAGCAGCCAGTCCGACTCCATAGCCACCATGGTTAGCTACTTCACTACTACAGGTTTCTCATAAGGACAAAGGGGGCTATGTTCTTCTTCACTCTAGAATCTGGTTCTCTGTGCATAAAAGAGGGACATTGCTTTTTGCTGACATTTGCTTCCTGTGGTGAGAAGAAAGAGTAACAGGACATGCACAGCAGCATGTCTACAAGATTCGCCTTAGCCATCTCTTCCTTCCCACCACAGGCCCTCCTTCTCTGGCAGGACCAGCGCCAACCTGTTCCTTTACAGAAAGGGCTTCAGGCTTTGAGACCCATCCTAGGTGGTTTCAAGGAGCAGTGCCTCATGCCTCATCGTTTTCTTTTCCCCAAAGATCTAATTTCTGAAACCTACTTGTCAGAGCGTGGAATATGTATATTCATCTGGAGAGAAAGACAGAAAAATTAAAATTATACAAAGGAACATCCTAAAATGCAGTTTTTCTCTGAAGGCAGGCAGCCTGGACCACATATTTACCTCCCTCCTTCAACTTCTGTGACCCTAGTGATCATTAGATGATATTGTCCTATTTTACAGTTTAATGAAAAAGTGGAATATATGTTTGTGTGATCGTATACTGAATAATGCCTAAGTGAGTGCTAAGCACTTGGCAGATGTTTAAGAAAATCAACATTCCCAACTGATTTCCATGATCTTCTATCTTTTAATGTCTTTTACCTGGAAACCTTCAACATTAGTCAATCTGCTGCTGCTTTTCTTACCCAATTTTTATCTAGCTTCTATTTTGCTTTTTAATAAATTTTTTCTTTGCAGTTGTTACTGTTAAAACAGAGCTCCAATTTGTTTTTTTCCCCCCAAATCCTAAATATCACTGTTTTTGCTTAAAGTGGGCCTTCTCGTGACTAGTACCTCCTGCCTTCATTTTGGTCCCTACCTATTGGGTCCTCAGGCTCCCACTCTAGGCCTTTGGCACCAGACTGTTGCCTGCTGGCCACATGTCAATGCTGGTAAGCACAGGAATGAATATATGAAAAAGAAGTCTCTTGTTACTGAAGGGAAGGACTTTAACTTTCACTACAGATTTAGCTAGCTTTTATGTTTTTAGCTTTATGAACAGATTTTCCAGAAGGTATTATCTTGAATTCTGAGCACGTACTTTCATTTGCCTAATGTAAATTCTCTGGCTTCATTAGAATGTGTTTCCTCCTGAAGAAGCAGCCGAAACTCTACCCACAGACAGTTTTAACAGGTCCAAGAGGCTTCTAGATTTACTACTGCATTTCCGTGATCTGAATCTCTGAAGCGGAAGGAGTTCACCCACTAAGAGAACCACAGGACATTCAGGGGCCTTACTCCTTTTTTGCAGTAATCCCTAGAGTTTACCACCTGGAGACATATTCCTATTAATAAATCAATCCTTCTCTAGCATACCTTTTCTAAGAAATATTTCTGAATTTTTTGATTTGTGTAAAATCAGACTAATTTAAACAGGTTTCAGATTACAACATGGGGCTTACCTCCCTGCAAATATATAGTATCCTATTTCTACAGTTTCCTCAGAGATACTAGCTTAGAAAGATCCACAGAATTTCCAATGATTCCCTCCAAACCCCATGCCCTTAATCCCGTCTCTCAGTTGGCGGAGGCTCTGTAGAGATACAGAGCAGCATCTCCTGAGCTCTTAGTCTCTGCCTCCTTGTAATCCACTCACCACATCATCTGGCACTAAAGGCCTTTGATAATCCTTTCCTGCGTGTCCTTTGTAAACCACTTTGAGACTTCACAATCTGACCACAAGTTCTCTGTGGTCCTCACCTCATGCCTCCTGCCCCAGCTGTCTGTTTGCTGTTCCTTGAAGAAATATGTCATGCAACTTCAAAATCTCCATGTCTACTCTAGTTTCCCCTTTGCCTGCTTTCCCCAGCTCTTCTTCCTGGAAGGTTCCGTTGAAAATTCTCTACTGGGTTAACCCCTATGCTGACCCACATAGGCAGTAGTAACTACTTCCTCCTCTGAATTCTTGTAAAAACCATGTAGCCAAATAATCTAGCTTAGCCACCACAGACAAGAGTTCTGTTTGTAACTTCTGTCTCTGAGACCAATCACTGATCCTAAGGGTTTCTGGAAGAGGTTCAGAGGTGGAGCCCCTTGTGAGTTTTTAGAACAATTTCATAGCCTCGAGCAACTAAATGCTGCCTCTCTTGAAGAAGGAGTGAGGAGGCGGAATTTGCTGGACTGTGTTCTCCGGGGATAGCCTCTCAGCAGAAGCCAAAATAGCCATGAACCAAATCTCTACAGACATTACATGGAATACTGATGGGTTTACAAAGAAAAGGAGTTCTTTTGGTTTAAGTGGGGACTGAGGAACATTGCTAAAGTGTTCTAGTTTCAACAGACTCCAAATTGCTTCCAATGGAGAAAGACTGCCTTCCTGATGTGCTTGGCACTTGATGTTTAGAGACAAGATGTTGCTACCCAGAGCTCAATGCGCTACACAAAATGACTGTTTTTGTTCGGGATGTTTATGTTCCCTTGGGGGGCCACATACCTTATGGTTTAATTCTATCAGGTGGTGTAATTTTTTTTTTTCTGGAAATATTCTAGGGTAATGCTATAGATGCCTGTTGCGCCATGTGTACCTTCAGGATAGCGAGCTAACATTTTGAGTAATAATTGGAATAGTTTGAATCACTATTGTATAATTTTACATATTATATAATAATATGATATTACTCTAACTATATAATTAAATTATAATGGCTTATATTACACTTACATTGCACATTCTATGTGCCGGACACTTCCTAAACACTTTACATAAATTATTTTAAAGCTCATAGCAACTCTATTGATATACCCCATTGTCCAGATGAGAAAATTGAGACTGAGAGAGGCTAATTAACTTGCCCCAGAACATACTACAATCATTTGACAAAAGGTGGATTTGAAAAGAGCTGTCTGATTCTTCTTACCCATGGCTGGGTTTTCTTACTCAGCCAGCCATGGGTAAGAAGTGAATCAACATGGAAAGGCTAGCATGGGGCCTGACATACGGAGCCAGACCCCATGCCAGTACTGGCTATTAGAATTCAGAAGATGTTCACTAAATCTCCCTTTGTGCTGGGAGTACTGTCGTGGGAATGATTCCTGGGACAGTCAGTGAAAGAATGTCTTGCCGATTCACTGGCTGTCTCTAACTTAAGCTGCTCCTAAGACTCTCAAGTGTGGCTCTTTGCTGGGTGGGAAGAAAAATGCTGGCGTGATAAATGGTCTCATTGCATTTCACATGATCTTGTACGTTTATCATGCATAAGGTTATTTTTCTTTTCTGGCATATGTGTATATATATTTATATCCATAAATAATTTTATTTATGTAGCATAATTAAAAGTTACCAAAGTGGAACTTCATGATATGACCATTCTTTATAAATTTGCTAAAAACCTCTTCCTGCGGGCCTAGTAATATAATGACTATGTGTGAACATGTATGCTTTTTCCTAGAGAAAAAGACATCTGTTCATCATATTTCACCATATTTTAGTAAGCATGAGAGTTGCCTCTTAGATACCATAGGTTACACTGGCATATATGAAATAGTTAATGGAAATGCTCATATTTCTTAATATACAAAAATACATTCTTAAAAATAACAGCAATTTTCAAGTTCAAGGAAGATGTTCTGTAGGATCACACATTTAGAAATGTGCCACATTCAGCCAGTTGCTCCATACTTTCAAAACTGATTACTTCAACTGAGCTTGTCTTTTCAAATTATACAGTTCTGAGGTAAATACAGTGGAAGATGCCATAAAAGATTATTTTCCAGGAAGGAATATGATAAAAGAGTTCATTTAAAAGATGGATGGCTGTGTATCATTTAAGGCAGTGGACAACAGGAAGAAAGAGTGAGGAAGAAAGACTAAAGTCAGAGGATGTCTTGGGAGCTAAGGGAGTCAGGGAGAAAGGGTGGGTGGTGATTATTGGACTTCCTTGGAGAGGGGCAATGTCTGCATTTGCAGCCTGACTTCAAAGAAAACATCACAGAACTGTGACTCTGGGAGCGAGAAAATGGAATGATAATTATTTTGCCTTCCTTTTACAACATTAGCAAGAATAAGAACAATGAACATTCTTTTTATTGATAGACTACCTGATACTGTGCTAAGGTTTTACACGTTCTTAAAAAGCAATGAATATGTGTGTGTGTGTGTGCATGTGTGCATGTGTTCATATAGCATAACTGAGCTAATAATGAAGAATTTAAACTGATTGCTCATAGCCCTTAGGTCATTTTGAACCCTTAAGACCCCCCAATCTCACAGTATTGTATAGCCTTGTAAACCTTGCAGTAATTACAATGGTTATTCTTGAATCTGGAATAATTCTCCAGCTTGGGTGGATGGTGGTGGTTCCTCATAGAAGGCCTCCTCGTCTGTTTGCCTGAGGTTCTTAGGGTTGGGGAAGCAAAGCAGCCTCCTGACATTTCCCAGAACATCCACACCCATGCCTCTAATCTGCATGCTGGCCCGGGGCGGTTCCTCCGACTTGAAATATCCCCTGTATCCCTGCAATCAATTCCTCTTCTTCCAGTTCCTTCCTCCAAGGTAGTATCCCCTCAAACCTTCCCTGACCCCTGACTGACCTCATTGTGCACTGATCCTCTTTTGCTCTGCATTCCTGAGCACTTTTATAAAGTTCATACGCTCTTCCAGAAAGAAATTAAATAGAAGTTTATATTTTCTTCTTCCTTGCTTGCCTTTTCAAATTACACTCTAAGTCCCTTGGGCAAGTGGTTTTCCTATTGCATCTACTTTTTAAAAAATATATAACTCTCTCCCTTCTTTCTTCCCCCCTTTCCTTCCTCTTTCCACCATACTTTGTAAGCTGTTGCATTCATTATACCATATTCAGATAACAGACAAATGTATCAGTTGACATGCTTTAGTCCCAAGGGTTTGTAGAGTTAATCTTCTAAGACATGTGTCTGCCAACTTACAGCTGCTATTTGTTGTTTTTAAACATTTAGTTGAAATGGAGGCTCTGGATTTGAGGTTGGATCCAAGAATGTATTATGGTTGTCATCATGAATACCAAGGTCCCTTTTAAAAGGGATTATGAGTGGTTGATAATTTTCAAAATCCACTTCCACCTACTCAAATGCCCCCAAATGCTTTTAGTTTTGACCTGCTAATTGGATGATTTCCTTCTCATCACCCTAGTGTAGGATTAAATCAAAGCGTATTTCATATTCAGAATCTTTATATATGTATCTTTTTGTTTTAAACATAAAAATTAGTGTAGATATAATGAAGAGCAAAAGCAACTCTCGAGAAGGAAATATGTAATAAGAGGGCCTTGTGAACCCCACACCGTGGGGAAGAGAATAGAATCTGCCTGTCGGATGGGAGGGATTTCATTGGCTGGCTTTATAAAACTGCCATTTCTTGATACCTGCTGATGGCTGCATTTCCTTCCTGCCCAAATACCACCAACTGGAGTTGGTATCCATCAACAGTTGTCATGTGTGCCTTTATGTACTAGAGGTGGAGTCCGCTCATGCTGGTTAGATGAGCTGATGTGTGCCAGGGAAGGAGGTCCTCCAGGGGCCCATGGTTACACCTTGTTTCATCTGCTGGGCTTAGCCAGGAGATGTTCTGATTTAGAATTAAGGAATACCCTTTTGACTAATGAGATTCAATGGAGATTTATAGAAATACTTGACTTTTAAAAAAACAAATGAGTATATTCACCATGAAAGTGGAATCGTGTTAGTGCTAGATTAAAGTCAGTTGGCTATTCTCTAGGGAAAAGTAATGATTTTCCAATACATGGATGTTGGGAGATAAAATAAACCTGATTATGAGAGGTGACTTAGTTCAGTGAGAAGGGGCAAGAGCTTTGAATCCAAAGAGGCCTGAATGACATATGACTATATGTAAAAACTGCTCTGTGACTCGGTGTCCAGACCAATAAAATGGAGATGAGATGATAGTTCTATATGATCTGTCTGAATTACTTGTGCTATCAATTGATGGAATTCATTGAAGAATATCTGGAAGTAGAAAGAGAATGAATTTTTAAAGGAAGCACTTGCACATGTTACAGAGTCATAATGATAACATGTGAAGGAAATAAAGAATTCATGTATAACATAAAATATTATGTGCACATGCATGCAAACACCTTCATCAGTTAAGCAAATATTTTGTTGACAGGTTCCCTGGTTCTATTCTTAGTCGTGAAGCATTGAGGGAAAGGGGAAATTCTCTACTCCCTGGTCTTCCTCCACAGACTAGTAGGGGAGACAGAAACACAAACTCATCATCTCAGTCCAAACCCTAGACTGGACATATGTCCAAATGCTGTCTCTCTCAACTGCCAAAGTCAGACCCAAGTTTACCAACTTTTTGGCCAGGGGCAGGGATGGGCTGAAGAGGAGAATTACCAGGAATGAAGACCACCACACTGCCAAAGGATCAGTCACGTTTCGTCCTGTTTGTTTCACTCAGATCTATGTTGTATGAAGCAGATGTGTGAGAAACTGGAGCAGAGTGAGGGCTCGTTTTGGTGACATGCAACCCAGGGGGCTGATTTTACTTATGAGCAGGTGACTGCTACCCTGATGAGTCCTAAACTTTTTTGTGCTTTTTCATGATAATTATTTTTCCTACCTTTAGGTGCGATATCTAAGAACTGATCTCGAAGACTATCAAGCTGTTCGATGGTCAGGGTGCCATTTTCTTCCTTTTCCACAGGAGGGGGGCGCACTGGGGGAGGAGGGTCTGGAAAGACTTTCATATCGCCATTAATGAAGAAATCTTCTTGGCTTAAATAAAGTTCATTCTGAATTTTTTTAGATGTTTCAATGTGATAGCGAGCCACCTCGGTTAATTTTTCCACACTGAAAATGGAAAAATGTAAAGGGTTATCCCCACTAAATACTACTGGATTAACAGTGTTTGCTTACTAGACATATACAAAGAGTCTACACATTGTATAGCTAAAGTAGACAATTCAATCTGCATGTTTACAAATTCCAATTCTCTTCAAACCCACTTTGTGAAAAGACAGAGTATAATTAAATAAGTGTAGATTGGAAATAAGATATATGCTCACTATAAAGCTCATGGTCATGTATGTATACAAAGCTGAACAAAAAGGGACTTCATCAAATATGGTTTTATTAGTAATAGAACATATTTTACTGTGTAAGTAAGATTGTGTCAAGAGATATATTTCATTCTAAGTATGCACCAGAATAAAGTTATATGGCAGAAGAGTCTGTAAAATACAACTGTTAGATTGACACACTTATTTGGAATCAGGAAAACTTATTAAGTTAATCAAATTTGATAATGGATTTCTGGAAGAGTGACTTTTCTCTAACTTTGACTGGAGGAGTTTGATGTTATTTAAAACACAAAGTCAGAATGGACTCTCATAATATAAACACATTTAAATTGCTTTCTATTTTTACAAACAGTAATTCCTAGTTAAATCATGTAGTATAAGCAATAATAGGTACAGTGGAAAGAACCCTGGAAGCTGAGCTCTCATTCCAGAACACTCCACAGCCATAGGTCCTTGGGAACTTATTTAAGCTCCCTGAATTTCCTTATCTTTGCATGAAGCCAGTAACGCATAACTCCATACCTTATAATTATTAATATGAAATCACACAGAGCATGGATTTAACCTACACTGGGAATTATAGTTATGGCCCTAATTAAAGGGCCATTTCAAAAGCCAGAGAAGTTTTATACACGAATAAATATGATATTACTATATTACAGGAAGGACTGTGTTTCTAGTTTACAATAAAGTTAGGACATGATGGAAAAATCCATTTTTAATCTACTTTTATGTAACCGAGGAACACCAACATATATTACAGACTGAAAATTTTAAAAAATAGTATTAGTTGCTTTCTTTGAAAAGACAACCCTAGAATTCAACTCCAGCATGCTATACTAGTAAGTGCCCACATAGTGCGTATTATCTAATTCGTTTATGCCTCGTGGTGTGTGTGCGCTGGGGTGTATAGGAGAAAGGCAATGGATAGCAACTAAGTTTTACTCCCTTGAGTGAGGAAGGCCTCCCACTGCCGACCAAGACTGAGCCACAACCAGGATCTCAAAATGGGTGTGCTCCACCTAGTGGAGGTTACCAGAAACGGAAGAGATTTAAAAATGCCAAGGGAATAGAAAGCAAGATTTGGAGTTCTGAGGGATCTGGTAGCTCTCTCTATATTTTCCCTTTATCACCAGAGAATTTGTACAATAACCAAAGCAGAAAGCATGGCTGAACAGTCCTGGTTTTAACTTCCTGTGGTCACATTCAGGGGTCAGATATATACACAGAATATAAATCTGAGAAATTGGAGTACCTCTGATAAAAAAATAAGAAGCATTTACTCTTGAGGGTCACGTGGCTGGGAGTTGTTAATGCTATGAATTAAGAAAATACATTTTCCTTTGTAAGTGGCAGGCAGAGAACAGAACTGAACATCACTGCTCTGTGACGCTAACGAGTAACAGGCTTGGCTACCCAGTAATAAAATTATTTTAAGCTTACTGCAGTAAGGTTACCAGGTTGAGGGGTGGGTGTGTGTGTGTGTGTGTGTGTGTGTGTGTGTGTGTGTGTGTTAGTTATTATATAGCACAACAGATATTAAAAAAACAAGGATGAAGATTTTACAACAGAACTTTCATTATGAGACAAGGATTATAGAAAACAAACCATAACAACTATCTTCCAGACAATAGTTGTTTCTGAGAATGCTTGCCATTTGTATTCTATGTAGGTAGCAAATTCTAAATTTCCAGCCAATGTTTATTCCAAACTGTAGTGTTCCCAGAATCTAGATCTAATAGAAAACTCTGAAATAGCCTGGATGCTGTGTTTCCTTTTATAAATGAAGCCATGGGGCCCCGAGCGATTAGGCATGGTGCTCGTCTGTGGACAATGAGGGAATCCCCGTCTCTTGGAACATCATGTTGCCTGACTCTCACTTGAGGGCTGTTTCTGCTTTGCTGAGCTTCTTTTTAGGGGAGAATTAAGGGAATGAGACTCTCTGTCCCTCACTAGAGATGAGAAGTCTGAAAAACCTTTGGAACCGAAGAGTAAAGTGGAACTGGGTATTACCTTTACAAGGGAGTCAGCCTCACAAATAAAACATTGCAGTTGTTTTGGACTTGTTAGTCTCCCATTAATCAGCCCTGACTAAAAATAAGTCTAGCATTAGAAAGATACGAAACACAATCTTACTTCTAAGTAAGTACTTCTAAGTAAGTACTTCTAAAAAAAAATATTTTAAAATTACCTATAACATACCTTGTAAACTATGGTCCTCATCAAGCAGCCTAAAAACCAAACTCAGAAATGATGTGTAAAACTGGACATTGCAACAGGACAGTTTGACACATGACTTAGTGTTTGAGGAGAACCAATACAAATGTATACGTGATTCCCCTAAAATTTCTATTTGCAAATGTAATTTACAGTTGTAAATGCCTAAAAACCTGCTAATTTTGACCTCCAGGAATTAAAAAAAAAAAAATACGCTTTGGAAAAGCCATGGGGTACATTACCTGGCCATTTCATTCAAGTACCTCTCACCAAGCCACTTTTCCAAGAGTTTATATACATCGACCACCTTTGTTACTAAATCTTCAAGGAAAGCCAATGCTTTGGTTTTTATCAGTTCAAGCCGGAACTGTGTGGCTATCTCTATTTAGAAAGAAAATGAAGGATTATATATACATGCATTTTCTCATCAGCTGAATTCAATTTTAAACCAATCATGCTTCAGTTTGTGAAGATGTAGGTGCACATTTAATATATGAGTATAGGTAATAACTAATCTATGTCGCTGAGAAAAAAATGGGTAATGCATAGTAGGGTCATTTGACTATTTATTTAAGCCAAAACTATTATAAACTGAGCTTTACATTTATTACACTTTTTAGCATTATGTTCTTTGATAAATTGGAGTGGGAAAGAACAAATAGATAATCTCTGAATTTCAAAAGGGGGAAGATACAAAGTCTCTGGATATTTCCCTACTTAAAGAACCTCAGGATGGCAACACCATTGTATTTTCTTAGCACTGGTCAAACTAGGGTAAATTCTCTGTATTCCAGGGCCTGTTGCTGCCCATGGCACACACTAAGGTTTGTGGATTTTAGTTCTGAAATAGATTTCCCATGTTTCTTCGCTGCTTCCTCCACTGCCACTGGCCTCATTTGCTCATTTTCCTGATTTTTTTCAAAGTCCATTTTCAGTTGCATTCTAAGACAAGTGGAAGGGCCAGGAGGATATATCTTATAAAATCACTGCTACCTATAGAAAAGGAAGCTCTTGAACATTATGGATCCCAGACTGGCTTCTAGGGCCTCTGTTACCAAGAACTCACTTTCGGGGCCTGTAAGCCTTCAGTTGGGATTTATTTCCCTAATGAGAGGCCTCAACTATTCTTCACATAGAAAACCACCCCTGTAAAACCACACAGACTCTGACATATTCCTTTTGTGTCTGTTCTCTGAGAGTGTTAATTATTGCTGGTGTTCTCCTAGCCCCCTCCCAAATTTTCTCTTTCTGAGATCTCAGCAGACAGTTATAGGACAGCTGAATCTAGCCCTCATGTGGTCCTTGAAAACAACCAATGAAATGCTGTACTTTTCAATCCCTTTGTTCTGTGTTCCCCCAACACAACTTGAGCCATTCAAAAGCTATTTTCCTACTGGTCTGTTTTCCACTGAAAACAATCATCTCAGTTCTTTCCAAATGCTACCTTCAAATTGCAGGGCAGCGAGGTGTTCTTCCTTGATTTTGAGCATCAGTTCTTTTCTCTTTTCCATTTGGGCAATCTCCTCTGCTGTCACCGTCACAGGTGTGACTTCTGCCATCGGTGGTGATTTGCCTGAAAGCACAGTGGAACTTGGGGAGCAGCGAGCCAGCATGCAAGAGGACGGACAGCTCCTTGGACAAAATGGGGACCAAGCGACATGTGCGGGTCTACCGCAAACCTCTTAGGATCTGGAAAGGACCAACCCTAGTCCTGACTGTGAGTGGGAAGTATGGATCTTTCCTTGAGAATTCTCCAGGTGTTATCTAGGCTAGACACATGTGAAAATGCCCCTTTTGTGTAGCATCATGGGAAAATGAGGTGTGCAGGGAGCACAGACACAGTCAGAGACTCCAAGGAAGGTACAGTGCAGAGTTTGGCGATGGAAGTCAGCAAACTGCAACACAGCACGGAGGCCATTAGCCAGCTGCGGAAGTACTATTCCGTCAGAGGTACTAGTGTTAGCCAAGTGCGTACCAGATCCTCGTGAAGAAAAGACCAGCTGACAACATCCACAAGATGGCTGAAATGTGGCTCACAGTCAAGAATCTGTAATCTACTTAACAATCTTTTCAGTAGTACTTAACTGGAATTATTTCCATGATTATATAAGAGAATTAGAAAATAAGAATTTGTCAGCATTTATCTGACAATCTACCCTTGAGAAATGGCAGTGTGATTCTAGCTGCAGGCTCCCTTTATGTAGTTCTACTTAGTGCAATAAATCTGTCTTGAAGATCTGACCACAAGGGGTTCGAGTCATGTGAAGAAGACATAACTGTAAATAAAGAAACTGTAATAAAATGTCGTTGCAGGGCGCCCGGGTGGCTCAGTGGGTTGGGCCTCTGCCTTCAACTTGGGTCATAATCTCAGGATCCTGGGATCGAGCCCCAATTTGGGCTCTCTGCTCAGCGGGGAACATGCTTCCTCCTCAATCTCTGACTGCCTCTCTGCCTGCTTGTGATCTTTCTCTGTCTCTCTGTCAAAGAAATAAAATCTTTTTAAAAAATGTAGATGCAACAGTAGATGTATGAATTACAGGTGAAAGGGAGCTTAATCTCGTTCAATTTCTGTTTTATCATCTGTAAAATTAAGGGACTAGACTCAACCATTTATCCATTAAAAGTACATTGAGACATGTCCTCCAAATGCTGCTTATGTCTTTCAATTTTACCATCTGAGATGGACTAAGTGGTGTGTTTTTCCTTGTGGTGCTCTTCTTCTCTTGGCTTCAAGTGCCACCCCTCAGCCCCAGGCATGCCCACATCCTCAACTCCTCCTCTTACTCCTCCTCAGGGCTGTTTAAATGTACTCCCGCTGGGAAGTGTTTCCCCACTCTTCAGAAGGACTGAGGTGACCTTGCGCTCAAGGTCGCCTGCACCTCTTCCACTAAAGAACAATGATGGATCAACTGTCTGTCTCTGGGGCTAGACTGAGTTCCCATCAGGGTAGGGACTGTGTTTTGTTTTCATCCTTAAAGTTCACCATCGTGTCCTTAGCCCCCATCGTGGCATGCTTCTCTTCTAGTGGGTGCCTAACAAGTGTCTCGTGAGCAACTGCCTAGTGAAGTGACTTCTGCCCCCGTGCTTCTGTCTCTTCCTCTCTTGCCTCAACTCACCTTAAATATGTGCAAGTGAAGACATTCAGAGGGGGCATAATGTTTGTGCCAGAATTAATCCCCAAGGCTGACAGGAGGTCTGTCTCAGCCTGAGTTTTCTCTTGCCTTTGCTTTCTCCTCAGGCCTCTGAGGCAGAGCTAGGCAGGAGGCCTCCAGAAGAGAGGAACTTGCTTGAATTAAACCAGAAACCTGAATTCAACCTGAAACTTACATACATATAATCGCTTTTCACCCAACCTCTTCTCAGTTACTACAGCCCCTTTTGTGTCCACTTTTCAGATTACACAGTGCCATCTGGAGTTCTTCTAGCATGTTCCAAACTGTCCTTAAGGGTTATTTTACCTTGGATATGCTCGGCTATTTGGATAAACAAGTTAGGTGAGACTGGTTAGAACCCAGTATGATTAGCCAGCTAACACCACAGGAGCCTGGGTCTCAGAACCAAACCAAACCAACAGTAGCTTAACGTGCCTGCTTAGACGTTTGTGTTCTACCCAGGACAGTTTAAGCATCTGCACTTTCGGATGCCAAAGCCTTGACTACCTTTTGCTTGTTTGTCTGCCTTTTTCTTCTTGGGTGGTTCCTTTTTGACTTTTTTATTTGTACCCATCTGAGGAGATTTTTCTTTTGTGTCTGCTGGCAGGTTTTCCTTTTCTTCTTCCATGAGCCTCTGATGAATTTCAGCAGCCACCTGGTTGGATACAAGCAAGATTTCAATGAACGCAACACTTAAATATGAGAGCCATGTGGATTTAGTCATAGCCCAGTTGAGCTAAAGCCTCATTCTCCTGTAAACAACCATGCCACGTACTCAGTCTTTACAGAAGACACACTTCGGTGTTTTACTGACATGGAAACCTGGCCCAGGCTCCAAGAAGTGGCTTTCTTCGTGTGTGTGTATTGCTCACTTTCTCAAGCCCTGCCTGCAGTTCAACCTTATGTTTCTTCATTGCCACCGCTGCACTCCACAACGATGCTTTTGAAAAGCTTTCTTTTTAATCTCAGACTCTGTGGATTTAACACTCACCATTCTTCCAGGGCATTCCCCCATACCAGTGTTTCTCTCACATCATCATCATCATCATCATCATCATTAAACACTGCCCCACAGAGTTTTAAAGACAGTTTTTCCTAATAGTGCCCCTCCATGAAATTTTAAATACTGCAGATTGCATCTGTCCACATATTTTACCTATAACTGTGCTTTATACATAAAATGGGTCAGAATTTCTCCTGCTCCCCAACCAAGTTTTGGGATTGCATGCCTTGTATTATTTGGGCTCATCGACACTTAAACGTTCTGGGCTTCCATTCTCCTCTAACACTAGACATCATCCCAGAAGGCGCAGGGCTCATGAGGATGACCTGTCAGCTTCCTCTACTCAGGGCACTTGCAGCTTCCTGCCATCTCAGCTACCCCCTCCTTTCACTTGTGTGAGTGGAGTGTCCTGGTGTGAGAGATGAGTTTTGGGGCCTCCTCATCGTAGCTGAAGAAGGAGTAGGGTGCAATGCAGTTGCTACCCCTCCATGCCTCCTCCAGAGTTCTGTGCTTCAGGAAGCAGAGAAAAATTGTCTTGAGGCTGGTGCAACTGGGGCCTGCATTTCAAAGGCCAGACTTTTCAAAATAAGACCAGCTGCCCCTGGAGAGGTGAAGAGCAGTTGAAGGTGTAGCCCCCAGAAATGAGAGCTGAGAAAAGATTCCCAAAAGGGAGAAAGAAAACCTGCCAAACCCAGAGGAGGGAGGAGAAACATATGTTTGAAAACCTTAAATCTCAATAAACCAACTGGTAAAGAAATGGGGAGATCATGAGAATTCATTTACTAAAGTGCCTACTGTGTCCAAGCCTGGTGTTATTTCTGGGGAGGAATAGGTGAGGGGCTCAGAGGAGAAAAAGGAAGTTGAATGGAGGTGAGTAGAAAGATGAATAAGTCATAAGCTCTCTCCCCTGGCGAGATACACCAGCCAAGTGTGCAGGAACTAGGGGCAAGTGGAACTAGGGGCAAGTGCCCCTAGTTCCTGCACACTTCATACCCCTGGGCTCAGCATGTAGCTGTCCCCAACTGTTCTATGAATGTTAAATGTTGTTCCAACCTCCAAATGGGCTTCAAGCAGCTTTTAGCACCTGCTATGCTCATAGGGAATGCCCAGGAAATGATTATTAATAGATGGAATTTCTTTTTAAATGATCTTATTCCACGGAACTTACCCACAGCTTCTTTAAGATCAGTGGAACTTTGGAGAAATACAGAAAGATTTCAGAGAACAAGCCAGTTTTGTGTGAGTGTACGTATGTGGTTTTAATCAGATGCCCTTAAGCCATAAAAATGGATTTCATAATATCTGCTGTGCTTTAAAATTCTTGGTAAAGCTGAAAGCAGACTTGTTAATCTCCCCCCAAATTGCAAGCAATTCAGTTTTCAATCTGTTTTTGCAAAGCACAGTAAGTTAGCAATTCCCTTTAAAATTGGATTTTTCTCCTTTATAAACAACTTTGTGGTGGTGGTGGTGGTGATGATAATTATCATCATCTGCATTTTTTGGGTCCACTTCCCTCAAAGACCTCTGAGCCTCTTTCAAAATTTAACATAATTCACAATACATTCAGCAATCTACCTGTAAGTCTAAAGAAACTCTAGAAATAATGTCTTGACATTGTGGGCGTTAACTATGACTTATTTCTTTGAAATCATTGCATACCTGTTAATTAGAAGAAAGTTTTTCTAAAAATTAACATTGCACACTAAACGAGTAGCTGTTGGTGGGACTGCTGTGTAGGAAAAGGCCCCCGTTAAAACTTTCTCCTTTCAGTTGCTCTCATCCCTGCTGGCACTGTTTATCCCTACAGTCATTTGCCCAGGCATGTCTGTCTCACTGGAAACTTAAAATTCCCTTTAAGGTCATGTGATATCAAGGTCATAAACGTCTGTTAGAGACATAAAAGCAGGATTCAAATATAATTATTAGGAATACTAATTAGATTAGTACTAACTAAACTTTTTTCCCTTGTTTCTATGTGGTTTTTATTTTATTTTTTTTTAAAGATTTTATTTATTTATTTGAGGGAGAGGGAGAGAGAACAAACAGTGGGGAGAGGGAGATGCAGGCTCCCTGCTGAGCAGGGAGCCCAATGTGGGGCTTGATCCCAGGACCCTGAGATCATGATCCGAGCCCAAGGCAGACGCTTAACAGATTGAGCCACCCAGACAACCCTCTATATGGTTTTTAAAGTCCACAAGGAAAATAGTACAATTGTTAATAAATTTTTAACGTCATGATCTATTATATTTACAATTTCCAAGACAGCATACATTATTTCATTGGATCTTCCAACCATTCATGAGAGGAAAGGTATGTGGAATATCTCCCATGTACAGATAAGGAATTGAAGACTGGAAGAGGTTATTTCCACAAAATCATACAACTAAACTCAGAGTGATAGCCAGTGCTCTTTGTGCTGTGTGCTGCTCTTTCCAATAATGTAATATTCTACAATGTCATCTCCCCTAGGAAATTCTAATAGGATTTGTAAGACTTGTAAATTACTTTATGTAGCTCATAAGAATAATAATTCCTTTTTTTCCCCCCTCAAACTCCTAGCTCTGGTTTCCCATTCTCTGGTGCTTGGTAGTTGTAATCAAACTCATCACCATGGTCATTGGCATCATCATCAGTAGTAACTTCAGCATCTTCGGTACAGCAGCAGTCCAATGTCAGACTGTGCTGAGGGCTTAGTATCATATTAGATGTGGGCATGTTGCCAGGTGTAGGGTGTATAAAAAGTCTTAGAATCCAGTGTTCAGTGTTTAGGAAAATAGTGAGATAAATATGACAATCACTATTTTAGGAAAATAGTGAGATAAACATTACAATCACCTAGAATCTTCCTAGATAGGAAGAGCTGGATGTTTGGGAAGATAATACTGCTACAGGGATTGGAAGAGCACATGATCAGAGAAGACAGGGCTTCAAACAGCAACCAACAACTCAGGAATCAAAGCAGGAACTAGCTCTGAAGACTTTCAGAAAGCATATAGTTTAATCAAATAGAAGGAAGGAAGAACACATTTTAGGAGAGAAAGATGACATTGGCCAAGGCATGAAAATTGTTAATGCTGATGAAATATGTAGGAACCAGTATTTAGTTACTTTATGAGAAGGTTTCATGAGTTGGTACCAGCATGATGGGGAGCTCTGAGCCTCTGGGTCAAGGGTTTAGGATTCCACGGTGGCTACTAGAAGTCATCATACTACCTCATTTTCCTCTCTGGTCAATAACAGAAGATGATTTCTGTGTTCTTATAAGCATCACATACTTTTTTAAACAAAATAAATCAATCTCTTTCCTTTAACTGGATCATTTTGCCTTATAAAGTAGCTATCGATACATTCGGGGTCTACATCTATTGTCTTACTAGGTGTTTTCTATTTGTTTGTCCTAAATCTTTTTCTGTCCTCCTTTCTTTTCTTATTTTGGACTTAATATTTTAAATTTATTCGTTTTTCTTTATATTAGTTTGGAAGTCATACACACTAATTCACTTAATGGTTACTCTAGAGATAACACCATGAATTACTGACTAAATAATATTTAGAATTTGATAAGTTAACAATTTATGGTGCAACCTATGGTAACCAGTAAAAGAACATAATATAATGCACTACTTCTAAAAGTAAGTAGGAGTGAAAGAGCAAACAGGAAAAGATACAGAAAGGACAAAAATAAGACAGTGAACAAAGATATAATGTGTAAACAATATTTAAAAGCATAATTTCTAAAAAACCATTATAGATAAGGAAGATTACCTCCTAGTAAGAAAAGTATTAGTTCACCAGGCCCAGATGGCCTCTTGGATAAGGCTACTGAACACTTCAAGAGGGAATAATTCCAACTTCCTCAAACTCTTCTAAAGTTTGATTTATGAGGCTAGTATTACATGAATGTTAAAAGTTGACAAGGACAGTATGAGAAAGACAAATTATAGGATTTTCTCACTCATAAACAGATTCAAAAACCCTAAGTAAATTATTAGGAAAACAAATCCAGCAATATGTAACAAGTATGATGTTTCATTATAATGTTGGGCTTATTCCAGGGATGTGATGTAAGTTTAATATTAGAAAATTGACCAATACGATATTTCACTATTGATAGAAAACAGAAAAAAAATCATTTGGCAATCTCAATAGATGCATGAAAATTATTTGTTAATATATTTATGAAAAACCCTCACACTAAGCTAGAAATGTAAAGAAACTTCCATAATCTGATAAATAACATCGAAAAAATCTACAGCCAACACTTTTGTAAATTTTGACAAGCTGACTTGAAAATTTATATGGAGAGGCAAAGAGCCAAGAAAAGCCAAAATGCACTGGACAGCTGACAAGGTGGGAAGATTTGCTCATCTGGATAACAAATGATATGATATTATGTGGTTTTGGTACAAGGATGGAAAAATAGAGTAATGCAAAAGAACTAATTTATGATATGTGGTCACTTAATTTATGACAAAGATAATACTGCAGTGAATGGGAAAAATCTGGTATTACTTATACAAACTGAAGTATTATGTATAGTATCATCTACTGACATTGAAGACAGCAACCACTCTTAGCCATATATCCAAAGGTTGTGTGTGCATATGTGCATCAGTGGACAAGTACAAGAATGTTCATAGCAAGGATATCCATAATGGCACAAACTGGAAGCCCAAATGTGTATTAGTAGCAGACTAGTTCAATAAACTGTGATAAATTTATATAATGAAACAATGTATAACAACAAAAAGGAACGGACTACAGCTCCACTCAACAACATTGAATTAATCTCATACATAATGTTGAGCAAAAGAAAACACAAAGAGACAAAAGATATGAGTCCATATATTTGAAATTCAAAAACAAGCAAAGCTAAAGTATACTGTTTAGAGGTATAATAAACTTAAAACTTATGAATATCAAGGGAACGGTTAGTCAAAAGGCAAGTGGAGGGTCCACGTTGTAGGAATCCAGGGGATTAGGACTGGGAAGGGGCAAGGACTGGGTAGGTGTGGACCTTTCCCATTTCCCCCATGTGCTGGTTCCACTAGTAACTTTAGGTGTGTACAGAAAGCCCTGCAGTTCTACTTCATGCACTTTTCTTAGTTGTGTCAAAATCCCACTAAAATTTTTTATAGAAGAAGCAAGACAATGAAAGGCAACTACAATCACTTTTGAGAGGGAGAAATGAAAGAAGGAAGAAAAAAGGGAAGAGAAGAAGAACAGAAAGGGAGGACAGAACACTAAGGCTGTTGTGGGATGAACTAGAGAAAAGAGCCATGGAGGTAGAGTGGCCAGAAAGGGAAAACACCCAGTCAGAAGTGTCACCTCCTCCCTCTGAGACCCTGAGGTAAGCTCCTCTTCCACCTCTTCCATCTCTTCCACAAAGTTTTTTGGAAGGTTGACACTGCTTCCTGTTTGGATGGGATATTTTGGGGAAACTCAAAGAACACCTGGCGCAGAATGAAAACAGAACCACCTTGGGCACTTAGGACTGGAAGGTGAAGGAACAGTGGTCCTCCAAGCTAAACCTTGTGTGCACCTTCTGTACAGGGGGAAGCTTCTCCTTACATTACAGTTATCTGTATGCTCTTCCCTTCTCTTTTGATTTGGTATGGGTTCCTTAAACACAGGGACTATTGCTGTCCCTTGGTTTCCCAATGAAGCTGAAAAGGACATGAACTTTGAATTCATATAGTCCTAGGTCAAATCTCCTTGTTGATACATGACCTGCTAAGTGACCTTGGCAAAATTTTTTTACCTTTCTGGATCCTCATTTTCCTTGGTAATGAGGATAATACCCCATAGGTAGCTTATGTAAACTAGAGATCTACAGGCCAGATGTGTGTTTTTCTTAGCTCTGTAAAGTTTTATAAATTTGATTTAATTTCTAACATGCTAAAATCAGTAGGTTTCACATACAAATCTGAATTTCTGGCTTTTCCTGGAAAATTGTAAAGTCTGGCCATACTGGGCCTCATTCTTAAATGGTATTTGGTCTGGGAGATGTAGCACATACCTCTTTAGGAGTGTAATTTCCACTAGGCCACCCCATCCCTCCCTTACTGCATTATACTTGACCCATGTCATTGACTTTTCCCAAAGGAACATTTTGGTCTCTGCACTTGGAACCTTGGCCCAGCACAAAAAATAATCTAATGATTTCCTCCATTCTTGAGCTCATATATTTGCTGACTGAACTGTTTTATTTCTTGTTTCTTTCAGTAAATAAAACGAGACAAAAAAGTTCCTGAAGGTATAGCTTTATACAACATTGTGTAAATTTTCTATTCATAGCATATACCAAAGTTAATGCTTAGTGGAAATGTAATAATGAGCACAGCTTACCATGTGAGATATTGCTAAAGAAGCCTGCTGCCAGGTGTCCATTAACAACTTCTCATCTGCCTCAAAGTTTGCCTCAACATTTTCCAGCGAGTAATCGATCTTGCCCTTCAGTATGGCCTTTGTTTTTGGTTTGGACGTAGTTGAATCCGGGGATATGGATATTCGAGAAATTAGAGGAATTCTTTGAAAAGAAAAACCAACAAATAAAAAGGAAATACAAATATTTCATTTACCAGAATTTTATTTTTTGACATGTTACTTTGGGAATTTTGTTACCTTGCTTTTACCTATACTTTCATAGTTGTCCTGGAAGAACTCTTCAAGTGAAGAAAGGACTATAAAAGACTGTATTCAGAGGGTACCTGGGTGGCCCAGTCAGTTAAATGACTGATTTTTTATTTTGACTCAGATCATGATCTTAGGGTTGTGAGATTGAGGCCCATGTAGGGCTTCATGTTGGGAGTGGGGCCTACTTTGATTAAGATTCTCTCTCTCTCTCCCCTCCCCCCATACCCTCTCTTAAAAAAAAAAAGACTGTATTCAAATTTTTTAAAAAAATATTTTATGTATTCATTTGACAGAGATCACAAGCAGGCAGAGAGAGAGAGAGAGAGAGAGAGAGAGAGAGAGAGAAGCAGGCTCCCTGCTGAGCAGAGAGCCTGATGTGAGGCTTGATCCCAGGACCTTGAGACCAGGACCTGAGCTGAAGGCAGAGGCTTAACCCACTGAGCCACCCAGGTGTCCCTGTATTCAAATTTTTATAGTCTTATTAACAAGAGTAAACTAGAAGAAAATAGTAACAAAACATAATTTTTAGGTTTAATTCTCATTGATAATGGGGAGGGAAATGAAACAACAGGAATCTTGAAGATATGCAATTTTGAAATGTGTCCGGGGCATCAACTTCTGACAAGGAACAAATCAATCACGTAAAAGCAAATCAAATAAAACTGGGCACCACTCCTTTAAGATGACTAGCATTATTTGGCTTCCTGAAGTGGACAGTGATAAAGCAGGATATGACAGATGTGAGGATTGCAAGGGGGAAGGATTCGTGGAGGTCATAAGGTTTTGGTGGTGGGTGGGGGAAAAAATCCAACAGCCCTTCCCACTTAAGAATAATGATGATGAGGGGCGCCTGAGTGGCTCAGTGGGTTAAGCCTCTGCCTTCGGCTCAGGTCATGATCTCAGGGTCCTGGGATCGAGCCCCGCATCAGGCTCTCTGTTCAGCGGGGAGCCTGCTTCCCCCTCTATCTCTGCCTGCTGCTCTGCCTACTTGTGATCTCTCACTCTCTCTGTCAAATAAATAAATAAATAAATAATCTTTAGAAAAAAAAAATAATAATGATGATGAAGCTTTCTATTTGCTTTTTAAAGTGCTGTGGGAACTCAGAGGTGAGCTCTCCCTCTCCCTTCTTTCAGCCATATTGCTGCCCCTATGTAGAAATTTTAGAGCTACCCCTGAAACATTCTATCCCTGAAGGACTCCCAATCTCAAATGCTAAGAGAAGCAGGAAGAGATCCCCAAGGCAGAATGCTTATTACGATCCTCAGTGATCCAAAGTATAAATTGTCCCCCCACTAGGCATGGGCTGGGCACCAAGCATGACTTCCCTGCAACTTGAGGAGAGTCAGGAGCCATGATAATGATCAAGTGTTTGGTCTGGCAGACTCAAGCTGCTGGGGAACAGAGTGGTGATCCAGAAAGCTGATTGTGAATTCCAGCAAACAAGTAGCTTGGTCTTGTTTTGAACGCTAGATGTGGTTTCTTGAACTTGGCTCTTTGATTCTTATAGTACTTGGCATTCTGACAATGTACGGTGCCTACAGAGGCCTGAGGTGCTGAGGTTCTTCTATGCAGTACATATCTACCCACAAGGAAAATTTACATTTTAATAATCAAGTAATGTCAAATGTCAGTCACTGAGACACTGAGATTCATGTGTGTAACAAGGTAAAGTTTGTATGATCATCTCTAAATATTTAATACAGTATAACATGCATTTCCCAACACCTTACTTTGGAGGTATATCATCTAGAAATAAAATTTGGGGTCATTTACTGGAAAAAAATCTGGTCTAGCTAGCTCTGCCACAATCAGTATACATGAATTGGGGCATGACACTTGACTTCCTGAAGCTCCTTTCCTCAAATAATATAAATATACAATTTCTACTATTACTATCATTGCTTATTTTTAGTCACTGGCAATTATTAACCAATTATTTGTTACTATTATGCTGCTGCTGTTGCTATTTTTATAGAATAAAGTAGATAGTGATGTGGAAATGCTTAATAGTATGCTTGTTTCCCTTACACATTTTAAAGAGACTATGGTTGGTTAGTTGATTGGTTGATAACACTGATTGAGAGTTTCAGTAGATACTCATAGCAGTGATTTGAGGTTGACATTGGTACACAGTTGTTTTGCAGAAAATAAGAACTGGCTGTTCCTTTCCCTGTTTCATTCTGTTAACCAACTTTAATAGCTTCCCCAATATGCCTGACTTGCTATTTTGTGCTAAGAACAGAATGCACTGCTACTGTAGACATTGGAACTTGGCCTCTTTTAATGGCTCTGATGGTTCATATTGCCTTTGGAATTTTTTATTGTTTTCAATTTTGAAGTCCTTTTCCAGTAGCTTGCTGAGTTAAACATTTCTCTTGTATTTGTATCAAGAAGACGGTACTTTCCTTCTTGTGTTTTCTTGCTTACATATGGACATTATGGGGACATGGTGAGACTACATGGAGGAAATCTAGAGTGAGAAAAATTGGGTCTCAGATCTCATGTATAATCTTATTGTGTTCAGGTCATCTCAAATCCTTTTTGGTATAGGGAGAATAAAGCAAAGCAAGAACATGCAATACTCACAACTATAATACTCTGGAATTTAAGAAACAAAACAAAGGATCATAGTGGAAGAGATGAAAAATTAAAACAAGATGAAATCAGAGAGGGAGACAAACCATAAGAGAGTTTTAATCATAGGAAACAAACTGAGGGTTGCTGGAGGGGAGAGGGGTGGAGGGATGGGGTAACTGGGTGATAGACATTATGGAGGGCACGTGATGTAATGACCACTGGGTATTATATAAGACTGATGAATCACTGACCTCTACCTCTGAAACAAGTAATACATTATATGTTAATTAATTGAATTTAAATTAAAAACTACTAAAAATATAAAAATTATAAGAATAAAAAATACTTCATAATATGACATATGCTATTGTCATAATATGCATTAATAATAGTCATCAGTTATTGAGTGTTACTGAGACTAGGTCTCATCTTCTGATCCCCAGACATGATACCCAGTGCTTTAAGGATTTCGTTTTCTGTAATCTTCACAATCACCCTACTTTATAGATACTTTATAAATAAGAAAACCAAGGCTTAAGAGAGGTGGGGTGACTTTCCTTCCAGAATAAATTGTTCTAATTTATTCTCATACAATTAGTAAATAACATCCAGGATTGAAACCAGATCTATCTGTCTTCAAAACATAATCACAATATATGCATGTTTTGTGCCACTTGTGCTACCTGCATTGACTTGAGCACACTTGTACAATAAAGTACATATACTGCTTTCAATCTCCAGTACATATCACATATCTTTGGAGATTTAAACTTAATGTTCAGCTTTTATATTATTTTCTAAATCTAACCTCTTTTTTTTCTCTCTTCACATTTATTTTTCTCATGACCTCCTTATTGGTCATGAGAAAGTATTTTTTTAACTCTTAATGCTACTTTATTAATTTATTTTTAATTAACTCATATAATTTTAAGGATTTTGAGTTTTCCTTTTATTATTTTATTCTTACTTTTTGCTCTCTTAATGTTTTAGAGTTGGGATTACCACCACTCCAACTCCCTACTTCTTCTTTTTTATGTTTTTTAAAGATTTTTTTTTTTTGACAGAGATAGAGATGGGGAGAGAGGGAACACAAGTCAGGGTGGACAGGGGAGTGGGAGAGGGAGAAGCAAGCTTCCCACTGAGCAGGGAGTCCAATGCGGGGCTCAATCCCAGGATTCTGGGATCATGACCCTAGCCAAAGGCAAATCCTTAATGACTGAGCCACCCAGGCACCCCCCCCCACCCATTTCTTAAAGATATTTTTCTATCTGTTCATAGTTTCTCTGGGTTTGGGATCTTGCCCTTCTCCTGCCCTCACCCACTGGGTCTATAAAAGCAATTATTTACAAATGTTTGTATTGGATGGAACTGTTTGATTGAAAATATAATTATTTTCTTGCTCTGGTGGGAATTTGATGTAAAACTACTGACAAGTCTTTTACCTCATAAAGTTATAATCACATATGACTGAACATTTACTATTTCTCAGTTTGCTTACCTATAAAAGAAGACTCACAACCCCTTCCATTTTCATTTACATGACACACACACACGCACATACACATACAAAAGTGCTTGGGACCCTTCATAAAAATGGTAGAGATTCATGATTCCTTGCTGAAAACTCCTGAGCCAAAAGTTTTTCAGAATTGAAAATTTATATACTCTCTATATTCCCTAATATCCCCAGCAGAATCTTTTGGAAGTAGTTCATAATAAAACACAGTATACCTCAGCAGCAAAGTGAGTAAATAGTCACTATAATTTGGATAATAGTGCATATTAATCATCTTAAGTTGAAGTTAGAAAAGTTTTCATTTTGGAGTTTTTTTTGCATTTTGGATTTGCAGATTCAGGTTTTTACTAGTGGTATTCAACTTAAAATCATAAAGTTTTATGCCCAAACTAATTATAGTACAACACAATGGTCTGCCTTACCTAAGTTGGCTTTCCAAAATTTCTCTATTATCTAGTTGGACCAATGGGACTCGAGTAAATCTTTTAATGTCGTCGATTGGGATTTTGCCTTCCATTCCCCTGTAATAATCTTGAAGGAGTCTCTTTGTATCTTGGAAACGGTTCAGTTCTGCCTTTAATAGCAAATATGAATGTTAGTAACCAAGAAGGAATAATCTGACCTTTACATATTTCCTGTATAAGTTCTGTAAGCACTATATTAAATATTTCAGTTGAAATGAATTTTCCAGAAATTATTAATCCGTGCAGAATGAGGTCCTTTGTTGTTCCATGTGGTGGGCCTTCAACTATTTGAACAATGCTGGAGGATTATAACAGAAGTCACCACATGCGGTTGTTGTGAAGGTTTAATATAACCTATGTGAAAGTCCTTTGAGCAGTGTCTGGCATATACGGAGGAAGGAGTAAGGAATTAGCAAAGAGCAGCTCTTATTTGCTGTCCCGTCCTTTCTCTTCTTTCCTCCTCTTTGATTTTAGATGTGGATTCACTTCCAGGACAAGAACCTTCCATCTAGGTGTTGCTGAGATGTGAGAGTTCTACTATTCCCCAAAGAGGCATGTACTGCTTGGACTAATAAGGAATGATTCACAAAAATTCTCTTTCACAAAAATTTCCTTCCCTTTGCCTTTACTACTGGATTTCAGTTATTCCCACCAGAAGCTTCTGACACATCTGTCCCAACAGACAATCTCTCCTTGCCCAATCCAGTGCCCTAGAAATGCTACCCAGTGTGGCTTAGTGCTGCTTGGCAGGCTCACTTTAATCCTTTGTACAACCCACACCTGGATCCCAGAGCTGGTAGTCAGTGAGGTTGCTCCTGGGTCTCAGCTTTCTGATGACTTTTCTGGCCTCCTGTGGTCCAACCTGCCCCTATACCATGGGCTAGTCCCTCTGAAAGTTGAAAGTATCAGCATTAATTGTCATTGGTTGAGCAAGCCTTTATTGAACACCAACTGTGTGCTAGCTCAGATTGTCAGCTAAACATCCCGCTCTCCTGAAGTATCTCCTCATGTAAGTCAATTGGTTGAAGATGAAAAATATACCCTCTTCCATTCTCCACCCTCACTGTTATGCTCTTCGGAAAAAATACTCACGTAACACAGCTTGACTAACACAAGCTTACTATTCCCCTCAGCTTGGCTAAACTTTGGATAGTCTTCTTCCTAACTCTGGGGTCCTGACTGCCCTTTTCTAATTTACTTTAGAAAATTTGTCATTATAAATCCTGGCTCTGTCCATTTAGATGTAAATCTAAATTTTTTTTTCCTAAAATTTTTTTTTTATGAGAAAGAGAGCATGTTGGGGAGGGCAAAAGGACAGGGAGAAGCAAACTCCCCCTGAGCAGGGAGCCCAGCAACACGGGGCTTGATCCCAGGATCCCAGGATCATCAGGCGCCCCTGAGATGTAAATATTTTTAAAAGCTTCTTGCCAGTTTTAGAACTCAAAACTGTCTTTCCTAACTGTCTTCCCTGTCTTTTCTGGGCACCATCCTTCTGAAAAGTAAGCATCATCACCTATCTGCCAGTTCCTCTGGAAGGGGAGGAGCCTAACTTGCTCCTTGAGAGTACCTTGCTCTCAGTGGTAAAACTAGGTGAAGACAGGAGAATTTTTTTTTTTTTCCTTCAGGCAAAGCCAATCAACAAGCACAGATGGCTTCTGATGCTCACTACACCCCGGCTGTCAAACTCTAGTTCTTTTTCCTGGCAATGCTGGGTAGCCAGACCTGGTCTGTGCTTTCTTTGCTACTGTTGACAATAGTCTTGACTATTATTATCTGTTGGCTAATAAGTCTTATCTCACCAACTGTAATTTTTATTTAATAGGCTACAAATATAAGTTAAAGAGGTTGTTCTGGTGAATGTTTTTTTGTTTTTTTATTTTGTTTTGTTTTGTTTTTTTTTTTTTAATCCTGACTAAACTTTTTTTCTGGAATCAAATGCCTGCTGATGTTAATCTATCCCATGCTTTGTGGCAGAGCTGCTTTCCTGGGCTTCTGCTGGCCACTTTGGGTGTCCACTGTGAGAGGCTGACAGAGTAACAACCAGTATAGACAGCATCTCTCCTGCCCCTCCATAGTTCTAAGACACCTGGACACAAAGCTGGTTGGTGGTTGCTTGGGATGCTGCCAGTTTTGTTGTTGTTGTTGTTGTTTGGTTGGTTGTTTTTTTTGCTTTTTTTAAAGTAGCATGCCCAGCTTCATGGGGCTTGAATTCACAACCCAGAAATCAAGATCTGAGCTGAGGTCAAGAGAAGGATGCTTAACCGACTGAGCCACCCAGGCACCCGGATGCTCCCAGTTCTAGTGCTTGTTTGGCCCCGGGCCAAAATGATTTATTTCAGCTCACTTCCTCAGCAAATTGGAGCTCAGGCCAGGCAGAATGCTGTGAGTCAAAGGAGCCTGAAGGGGCCCCTCACTCTCCCAAAGGAGTTGTAAAGGGAGGGACAGGACGTTGCTATGGAGGCAAGAGTCTGGGCTGTTGATGGGCTGCTCTTACCTGCATTAGTGAGAAGAAATGGTTCATCTTTATTATGATGGAGTCCTGCAACCAGCTCTCGTTAATGATATCCTGACGCTCCTGCTCGGCCTCTTCCTTCCGGGCATCACAGATGTCCCACAGGCGGTCTCGTAAATCCTGAGCAGAAAGAAACCTCACTGTTATGCTTTACATCACGGCTCAAATTGTCGCAGTGTAATAAAACTAGAATACTTTGCCTGTCTTAAAAATGTCTCCAAAGAAAATTAGACTTAATGCACTCGTGCATTTTATTCCTTCATTCAACAAATATTTATTTTGCTTCCACTCTATGCCAGGCCTTACTTTATTAGACCAGCTCACCATATCATATGCTCATGTCCAGCACAAGTCCACTGCAGCTCACTTTATTTATGGATGGCTATGTTTTATGTAGCAGTCTAATCCCTTCTCAGAAAATTTGTTTAGTTGAAAAAGTCCTGGGGCTTCTGGGTGGTTGAGTCATTTAGACATTGGACTTGATTTCAGCTCAGGTCATGATCTCAGAGTCATGAGATCAAACCCCTCAACAGGCTCTGCCTGCTTAAGATTCTCTCTCTCTCTCTCTGCCCCTCCCCCCTGCTCGCTCTCTTTCTCTCCCTCTCCCTCCCCCATGTACTCACGCTCTCTTTCTCTCTCTCAAAATAAATACATAAATAAAAAAGTCCTTTTAGGGAATTTTTTGGGAAATGGTGTAGTGTTGGTGAAGAAATATGCAGCTGTATTTAATCCAAGGGTATAAGTTTGTTCAATAAACATGAATGGAACATCTCATTCACCAAGAAATACTGTCTGAGCTTGATAGGATTGTCCAAATATTAGGTTTGTACCAAAGAGCCAGCAGTAGGAAGAATCTTTAAAGATCCCAGGTCTGCCACATGTATAACAAAACTGACAATAGCTACCATGAACTGAGGTCTTTCTACATGCATCAGTGTGTCAGAACATAAGTCATTGTCCTTATGTCAACTCATTTAATGCCTGGCAACAACCTGAGGCACTATATTATAATGTTCATTTCGCAGAAGAGTCACAGAGAGGTTGTCTTCCTAAAAGCACACAACGAGTAGGTGGTGGATCCAGGATATGAGCCTGTGCTCTTGAGTAATCTACACCATTATTTCAGGTCTCAGTCTCTTTATAACTTACCTTTTAGATATGCTATATGGAATAAATTAGCTTATGTATATAAAGCACTCAGCATACTATTTAGCATACAATAATTCCTTGGTTAATAAAAACTACTATAATCTTATAAGGATATCATATTATCCATGCAATAAAGCATCTGTTTAATAAAATATCCCATTAATGAAATATATACAGTCAATCAAAATGTGACAGTTTCTACAATAATAAAGTATTGAACATTATTATGCGTTGGGCATTGTGCTAAGTGCTTTACATGGATTACCTTGCTGATTGCTACAATAACCAGGAAGTACGTTCTGGTGAGAAAACTGATGCACAGACAGGTTAAGCCACTTGGCTATGGTTTCCATGTGGTGGAGCCAGGCATCTTAATGCAAGCAGTTTCATTCTAGTGCCCACAGTGGGTTTTAGTTCTGTGATATTGTATTAATAGAACTCTGGGCATTTTGATTTGTTACCTTCAGGGAACTGCACATAAAATGAAAATATCACAGCCATTCTTATAGCCCTATGCTAAGTATCAGCACAAAACACCATTATTTTAGAGCTGATCTTGTTATCTCCATGGTGTTTCCACAAATGCTCTGGCAGACTTTCAATGCATACTGGCTTGTGCTTACCAAGAGTCTGTACATCTTTGAGAGCTAAAAGAGTTTTCTTTTTGTTCCTGCCTCACTGTGAGGCCTTGGCAAGTATTAACATTTCTGTGGTTCAGATTTCCGATGGCAGAGTGGGGATAGTGCAATAGCAGAACCTCTACATTAACTTCTCAGAATTGGAATGAAATAAGCCAAGAACAAAGACATTGACCAAGCATACCGAGGGTCTGGGCTTACCCAGAGGCATAGCTGGTTTTCACATTTCATTTGGCAAGAATTAGGGAATTATTGTGTATTCCTGAATAATCAGAGTGGGTTGTATTAAAGAAAAACTCATGGCTATTAATTGTGAAGGTTGTGCAGACAAAAATCATGGAAAATGAACACTTCTAAAAAGTTTTAAAGGTTTTCTGTTGGGTCAAAAGCCAAAGTTCAATTTATATGGTGCTTACTAAAGTCTCACATAAAACAAAATGACACAAAAAGGTCAAAGTCAAAACTTATTCAAGACAAATACAAATAAGAAATAAGGCAAGTACACAGTATTGATATTAGATACAGTAGAATTCAATACAAAAGAAGTACTTTGGTGCAAAGATGGTTATTTTATACTGTAAAGAGTATAGGAGACCATGAAGAGGTAGCGTGTCATGTTTCTTCACATGCCAAATAATGCTGCATCAGAGAAACAGTTTAACGAACTCTTCAGGGCATGGGCTGGGGAGCCTGGCAGTGTGGGGTCAGATCCCAGCTCTGACACTTATTTCACCATATCTTGTCATCCATAAAATGGGAATATTACTAGTTTCCATCTCAGAGGGTTGTCCTGAGGATGCAAGAAAACAGTGCCAGCACTCTACCAAGTTCAGGTTAGCTATTAGTGTTGCTACATTAAAATCTGTAAAGAAATCTATAAAGCAAGGCAAATGGATAGAAATATAACCATCATAGGGATTTTTAACTTACTTCCATTAGTTTTTGCAAGATTATGTAGATATAAAAATATACCCAAAGGGTAATTTTTTCAATCAGAATTACTTATGACATTTTAAAAAATGAAAGTGATATGTGGGGCCCACCCTAAACCTAAATTTGGACATAGGGCCTGAAGGCAAGGCAGGTTTACTTTTTAAAACTTCTCAAGTTTCTCTATAATATACTTCTGCGGTGAATCCACTGCTAAAAAGCATTCTAATGACATTAACAAGGTTGATTTGGCCAAAACTTATTGAACTTTCTACATAGAGATTATATGCTATTTTCTAGCATCCATGGAATATAAACAAAAAATTTTCATGTTTCAGGCAACTTAAAAATTTAGATAAATTTAAAATATTATTAAAATCACTAAATTAAATTAAAATAAAACCTCTAACTAATTCTCAGATCACAATGCAACAGAATTAGAAGCAAGGGACAAAGTTTTAAGCAATAACAACATTTGTCACTTGGAAATGAAACAAAACATTTAAAAAATAATTATGTGGCCAGTGAGAATATCAATAAGGCAATTAGACACTATTTGGTAATTAATTATAATTTATAATATATATATTTATATAATTTATAGTTATAACAATTATTATTGTAACTATAAAGTCAAAAACTATGGGATCTATCCGAATCTCTAAAGTTTTTTTTTTTCTTTCCTTGATTATTCTTATTAGAAGCTTCTCTACTTTATTGTTTGAATTGATATTTTTAAAAGTTTAATGTTTTTAATTTCTTAATTGAAATCAGGCTTCCTGGACATCAGAAGTCCTCTTCTAAGACATCAGCATAATAGATTCCATTTATGAACTTATGAAAATCTGTCTATTAAGTCCTAGGCATGGTGCCTGCTGGAGATACAAAGATGTATTTCTCATCTATTCAATATACCTTCCCTCAAAGGATCTATTCAACATTGGCTGCCCTTTAGGTTTTCCATGAAGTTCCCTCATTCCTCTTCTCCCTGACATCATCCATCCTTATGACCGCACTCAAGGTAGGCATGCGCTTAATGCCAGGCATAGAGGTAGTTACAATGCCGAACAAAGGGGTTAGGAAGCTACAAAACAGATGCCAAGAATGCATTTGCTTTGCTGGATTTGGGTCCTCTTTCTGGAAGTGTTGTCCACCATGTTTTCATTCTGAACTCAAGTTTAGAAGAGCCATTGCTCTTGAAAGTTGGCAGGTAAGTGTTCAAACCATTTCCCTCCTCACCCCCACACTTCACAGAAAAAGAAGGGAATGAGTTAGGTTCTGCAGTACAATATTCACGTATATGGAAACCCTGGTGCAGCAGGTCGCAGGTTTCCTTACATTTACTCTCTGGTGTAGTTCAGACTTTGTTTCCTCATCATCCCACAGGTCATCAGGGAGAGCGTTGAAATCAGCCTGCCATTGAGATACAAAATCTTGTTTGTGATCTGGACGCCGTAGAAAATGCTGGAAATTTGTTCTGTAAGACAGTAAGAGAATGAGATGGAGCTCACATGATATGCCTGTAGACTACAAAATTCTGATTTTACTTACCTAATTTCATATAAGTATTTCTGACAATATCTCATATAAGTAACATTTTATAAGTATTTCATATAAGTAACTTTACTTACCTAATTTCATATAAGTAAGAAATCACAGAATGCTGTTCTTCTCTCAGATGCCTGAGTACCGTTTTGATGGAGTTTATATAGGAATTTTCTATTAGTTCCCAGTAAGGTACTAAAAAGGAAGGTATTTCCTGTTAAATGGTAAAGCATAAAATTAATCATTTCAAAGTGACAATTCTTCCAATGAACTGAGTTGAAAGAGCAATACAGCACAAGATAAGCAATATCAAGCAACAAGCAATAAAGCAAGAAAAACAAAATGCAGATGCAACTGTCTAAAGCATTCTCTGTGAAACTTCTTGCCCCTCCTTCTCATTCCTCCCCCTGCTAATTTCTATTCCAAATACTTCTTCATGTCTCAGTTCAGATAAATTTCTTCCAGAAATTCTTCCCTGATCCAAAACGTCTTGAAGGTCATCCTCTGACATTCCAGAGTTCTATATCAACCCCTGTACTTTCTCCTATTATAGCAGGGATGACATTAATGGCAACCGCTTGTTCATTTGTCCACATTTGCCCCTAGAATATCAGTCTTATAAGACAATGAGAGAGGTGCCTGGATGGCTCAGTGGGTTAAAGCCTCTGCCTTTGGCTCAGGTCATGATCTCAGGGTCCTGGGATCCAGCCCTGTGTCAGGCTCTCTGCTCAGCAGGGAGCCTGCTTCCCTTCCTCTCTCTCTGCCTGCCTCTCTGCCCACTTGTGATCTCTGTTTGTCAAATGAATAAATAAAATCTTTAAAAAAAAAAAAAACAATGAGAACAATGGTTGTTTTAGTCACCACTCTACCATTTTTCCTATAATCACCACAGTGTCTGGGACATAATGGGTGCTCAAGAAATATTTATTGAATGAATAAATAGATGTCATATTTTGCCTAGGTTGGAAAACTGCCTATCATGGGCAATATCTAGGGCTCATGTCAGGGTGGTAATGAGTCATTTCTTTGAATTTGCCCAAGTGGTTTTATCTTTGCTATGTGTACCATGAAAATTGGAAAGTTTGTGTTACCTTTGGTGATACAAATAAATAACCAAAACTAAGAAATAATCAAAATGAAATAAAATTGAAGATACATGTTATATTCAATATAAATTCTCTGTACTAAATATTCCCTTATTGGCTATGCATTTATTTACTCGGGGAATTATACATGGGGATCTGAGAGATTATTTGGTTAATCTCCTTTCAAATTGAGAAATGCTGAATAGTGGAGATAAATGATCCCTCCATGGATCTCACTGATACATTTCAGGGTAGGCCCTCCAGTGTCACATAACTATGTTACTAGAAAAGTCTCCCTTATGTTGAGCAGCACTTTGCTTTCCTATATGTCCCACTCCCCAGCCCTAGTTGTGCCCTTTGGAGAAGGGCAGACTACATTCATACAGTATTCCCTATGATAGCCTCTCAGATATTTGAAGACAGTGGGGAGATGTAGGCTGGGATTCAGGATGAAACTTGCTTGTTTTGTTAGTCTCAGCATCTAGTACAGCATTTGCATGTAACAGGCCCTCAAATTTTACTACGTAGACTCACCTGAATCCAATTTTATCATCAGTTAAATTTTTAGGAGACTTGCTGGCTCCATCTAGTTCTAAAAGTTTATGATTTAATGCCCAGACACATTTGAAGAATGCATTTATCTAACTTAAACATCTATGATTCCTTTAATGCTCCTCTGACATTAACACCTTTTTTATCCCCCTTGCTCATGCCTCTGGTTTCTACTTTTTCATCATACCCTGGATGGTGTTAAAGATCATTTTAAATAAGCCCCACTATAACATCTCCCTCCTAGTTGACTTGAATCCATTAATTCACACTCTGTGCATGGAGAGTTACCACTTAGCAATTGACCTAAGTGAAGTAACACCCGGCTCACAGATCTCATTTGTTTAAGGACTTCATGAGAAATTGTCAAATACTATTGTGAACTCAAGATATAGAAAGTTTATGGTACTTTCCTGGTCCATCTATTCAATTTTTCTGTCAAGGAAAAGGAATGGGCCAGTTCAGCAGGACTTAGTGAACATGTATGTGCTCTGGGTGGTCATTTTTGTAGTTTATACATGCTCAGAAGTCAGACTTTCAATATTTTCTCTCAAATTTTGTGAGGGCTTAATTTCTGGAGTATTTGTATGATACTAAATCCCATCAGCTTTTTATTAAACATTTAGGCATTTACCTATACCTGGTCTTTTGGAATCTCCCATATCCTCCGTGATTTCTATGAGTTATTGATAATTTCATATGTATAGGTTCTTTCAGTCTCTATGACATAATTTTTTCTGGGCCTGGGCATCTGAACTTTTGTGATGTGACTAGATGTTCAGATCTATACTTTCCAATTAAGTGGGCTTCTTTTCACTGGCTAAGACTGAGTATAATAGGAAATCAGTAGCCAAAGTAAATATGCTTCAAAACTCCAGAAGCTGAAAAGCAAAGACTTCTCACTCTGACTGCCTTCTCCGTTCTCTCTGCACCCCTCCTATGGCTGACAAAGCGGGTAGGGCCCAGGCTCTCCTGGAACTTGGCTGCTGCCTCCACCTAGGAGAGCCAGATCTGAAAGCAATCTCTCTGAATCTCTCAACCTCTCTCTCTCTCTCTCAATCTACCTTTTCCCCTCTTCCCTTCTTCTCCTCCCACCCTTCCTCTCTCTCCATCCACATCCCTAATGAGGGAGATAGATATGAGGGTCCTTGGAAGGCCTGGAACTAGGGTTACCAGATAAAGTATAGGAGGCCCACTTAAATTCATTGATAATCTGAAATTCAAATTTAACTGGGCATCTGTCTTTTTTCTTCTTCTTTGACAAGTAAGCTCTGTAGCTTACCTGCCAAAGTGTGAGAAGCTAAGGTTGGAAAAATGACTAGAGTGGATTGTGTGGCTGCTTTGTTTCAAGGCTCTAGACTACTTCTAGTTGTAACAAAATACATTCTCCACATGGTTTCACTTAGGTTATTAGAAGTAGAAGTCTGTGCGGCATATCTTCCCATTGTCCCTTCAGAACAAGTTCCTGTTCTTCATTCTTTGGGCTGCTCAGTGCCCTGGATGGCTGACTTGTACGATCTTATACTTCCAGAAACAACCTTGCCCTCCATCTTCTAGGCAAGGGATGGGAAAGCAGGAAGAACAAGAGGTCTGGTTCTCTCTTTCCCACTGTCTTCTGCTGCATCACTGTGTGTGGCTACATCCTTCTGCTGAAGGCCTCAGCTCCTGCCAGATGGCCTTCTCCACACAGAGGTCCTCCAAGCATCTGCTCCCTTTCCCCATCTTCTCAGGCCTACAAGCCATATGGCTCCCAGCCATCCCTTGTTTGGGGTAATAATCAAATCCTTATATGTTCCCTTATTTTTGATACTTTATTCAACTCTCCTTAAATTATCATCTGTTTTTTGCCAGAATTATGACTGCTAGAAGATCTGCCAAATCTCAATGTTAATGTTTATTTTTTCACTCTGTCCTCTATTTCCTTCTTGTCCTGTATGAATTTATTTCTCTCATGAGCTTCAAGATTTGAAGTGAAGGATTAGATTTCAATGTTTTTGTCTCTCACTCCCCAACCCTGCCAAATAATATAATTTTAATTTTATCTCCTTCCCAACAACCATTTGTATCCTGATTCTATGATAAGTTTTTTAATGTTTTTATTTCAATAAGTAGCTTCTGTTTGGCTGAGTGGTATTATACACATCTACAATTATATCAGTTAATGTTCTCATTTTCAAATATTTTCTGTTCTAACTTCCTTATCAATGTAAATTAATGAAATCATTAGAGCTCCATCAAGAATCTATGTTGTGCTTGATTCTGTATTGAATATAATCAATTATCCCACATGTTCCTTCCCTCTCTCAAAGAGTTTATAATCTAATTGGGGAGATAAGACATTTCCCTAGGAAAGATCAATAATAATAGCAACAGCACAACCACTGAAATTCATGATTGGGTCTCAAATGCCTGGCCCAGGCAGTCAGTGCTCAGAGTTCATGAGAGTAGGAATTCACTGAGGATTACAGTGAAGAAAAAAAGGGGCTGCATTTTTATAGAGCAATTTGTCTTTGAAAAAACTGGGAAAGGAAAGACCATTCTTGGTGATTTTTTTTTAAAGATGATTTTTCTATTGAAACAACCAACTTTGCCTGTGTGGAGACTGGGCTTTGTGGTTGTCAGAGAACAAAGAACTGAAGGGATTTTCCAGGGCTCACCTGGGGCATCTCTTTGCCTTATTCTGGCATATCTATTTAAAGTTCTCAGGCCAGACAGTGACTTGTTCTTTTATTAGTTTAGTTAGCTTCAAAAAGTTTCTTCTATTTGTGAAAAGTCAGAGGTTAAACTTCATTTGAAAGCATTATAATGTGGGCATGAGAACATGGATGGAGGGCTATAATTTGCTGGATATGTGTTCTGAGGAAGTCATTCTTCCAGGAAACTGCATCTCTGCTTGTCCTTGGGGAGAAAATTGGTCCTTACAGAACCCATTTGTTCTCCTGCTTTCAGCACTTAATAGCTGTTCAAAGCATGACTCAGAAACTCAAAGGAGTAGGGAGAGGATACAATGGGATTCAATGAGTAGTCTCAAAAATTCACCTCAGCTTTTATTATTATTATTATTATTATTATTATTATTATGTTCAGTTAGCCAGCATATAGTCCATCATCAAGTTTTGATGTAGTGTTCAATAATTCATTAGTTGTATATAACACCCAGTGCTCATCACCACACGTGCCCTCACCTTGGCTTTTTGATGAGTATACATATCACCAGCTATAAAAGGCCTTCTGGATGGTTCAAATAATGGTGTGAATGTTACTACAAACAAGAGAAAGGCTAGCTTCTACAAGCTTCAATCTAAACTGCCATACCTCAGGAATCGGTTGATCTACATAGACCCATTCTTCGGATCCTGGCTTAGGTGTTGGTGGCACTACGGGAACAGGTGACACGTCTGTAGAATCAGCAGGTGATTTCTTTACTGATCCTTTCCCTCCTGGTGATTTTCCTTTAGGAGAACCTTAAATATGCATATTAGATCATTCCATTACAAATAGATGAATGGAACCAGATTCTGGTAGATGAATAAATCTAGGATTAGTGTGGACTTCAGGAAATTCATTAAGCAATTTTGGAAAGCCTTACCAAATCAAAAACCCCATTCTCTAAAGTCTCCAAATTAACCAACAATATCAGGAACAGGTTGTTTGTTTGTTTTGTAAGCCACTCAGGTCTTTTGTCCAGTTGGCTATGAAGAGCAACTTGGTATTTTATTTTTTTCTCTGTCCTTGCTTCCATAACGAACAAAGTTTACACTGTAAAGTGCATTTCATTTACTGCTGCAAATACTAGTAAATTAAATTCTCCATCACGAGTGAGAAAGAGAGTAAGTATTCTATGAGTGGTGCTCTTGGTGTTTTTCGTTTGTTTGTTGTTTTTGTGTTGAAGCTCAGGGGAGGAGCAGGGAGGAAGGAGGTTATGGTAAGTCAGCCAGAGTCAGTGAAGGATGTGGGGAAGGACACAGAGTACTGTAGCTCCTGAATATTCCAACATTCCTGAATGAGATACAGGGTTTCTGAGTGGGAAACTATATTTCTTGCTACACTCAGGGAGTATAGATGAAGGTACCTGCTGTGCTGTAAGCCTGGCTGAATTAAGGCACAAGAGAGAGAGAAGGGGAGGGAAGAGGAAGAGAGAGGAGGGAGGAAGAGGAGGTAGAGGAGGAGAAAGGGGAGGAAAAGAAATAATGCTAATTAATGTTCAGTTCAAAATCCAGAAAGGGCATACGCTTCACTTCCCCTGAGAGCGTCAAGAAGGGAGTCTAGATCAGTTGGGTGGCGTGGCACTCTTAGGGTCTGACAGATTTTGTGATTGAGCAAAGCAGCTGAACTCAGAAAGCCTAATATTTCCTTAAATGATGAAGGTTATTATGGTTTAGAAATTCATTCTGTTTAAGTTACACTTATCTTCAGTATAATTATAGTTATATTTACTTAATGAGTATTATTAAATGATAATGCTATTTAGAAAAGTAAATGTATCTTAAACTTTTATGTTAGTTAAAAATGTATAGATTATAAATAGAGGAGAAATTGTCAGTTATGTCTTATGTAGCGTTTAGGTGACTTCTACTTATACATTTAAATAGTATCCATTATCTGCAGGTCTGAAGTTGTTCCCAATCTTTTTACATTTAAAAATTTTTAAGAAAATCTTTGTTCAGGCAATAACCAAGAATGTTCATTACTTGATATATATTTCAATAGGATGATTTTCCATTATTTGACCTGAATCTGGTGAAATAAAAGTGATAACACTGTGTCTGCTTTAAGATGAAATTCTCTAAGAAGAATTCCTAAGAGGAAGAACTTTGCAATTGTAAATATGAGACTGGAATGAGTTTCTTCTTTCTTCTTTTCTTAAATATCATGATCATTCAGTGAAAACTGAGTGAGCCAAGTAGTCTTTTTTGGACCATTGTGCTTTGATTCCATTTTTAATCTACTTTTTAATGATGAAAATGCTAAGGGGAAAAACAAAATTTGAATGAATAAAAATGTATCTATGCCATAGGGATTTGAGCATAATCTGCCAGCATCTGAAATGTAACAGGGGGTGTTTCCTTCTCAGTACCACTCACCCGACCACATGGAAGCTTCAGTTTCTAAGGAGAGACTGGCTTTCACTTGAAAGCTAGACTGTTTAGTCCTCAGTGTAGCCATTCAATGTTGAGATAGAAATAGTTCGTATATATGTTTTTTTCTAAATTGGAATCCAACTTAAACATTTTTGGGGGGAGGGGACATATAAATAATACGTTCTAAATAATGGAATGTTTCTGATATTCCAATGGCTACAGTAGAGGATTAATACTTGGGCTCCAGTTTAATAGTTCTCCAATTTTAGCCATCATCAGACTTCCCTAGAGGGCTTATTAAAACACAAATTGCTGGGCCCTACAGGAGTATTAGATTCAGTGGGTCTGGGGCGGGGCCAAGCATTTGTGTTTTTAGTTGAGTCCCCCGGTGATGGGATATTACTGTTTCAGGGGCCACACTTAAAGAGCCACTGCTCTGGTGGATGCAGTCAGGTATTTCAATTTCATTGGCCTTTTATGTTTTTCCATGCCCTTTCAGTTAAATACTACTGGTGTTTATAACACTGACATTTCTTTATTGCTAAGTGGTCTTGTAGCCTCTATTACTATAAGTTAAGTCAGAAGGCAAGCCCTGGAACGATGCCAATTTCAACACATGGGCAGGTCAGTAGAACTAAAGACAACGTTTTCCCTCAGTGTTTTGTCCATAAAACTCTAGCCCCAGGGGATACTTTCCTAAGAGAGAATTCTATAATGTAATATTGTATTTCCCACTTCCTTAGAGATGCAAATTGATATATCTTTTTAATCCTGCATTAAAAACTTTTTAGCTTGGCATAATTCAGTATTTTCTGCAATTAGTTGATTATGGAAAACTTGCTTCATTCAGTCCCTAATTAATAACTGGTAGGTAAGGTCTTGGGGTTGATAATTTGTGTTTTATGAAGCAGTAAGCTGGGACAATGGCAAATGGGTTGGAGAGTAAGACAGGCTTTAAGAACACAAGAATACACTTGGCAAATGGCATTTCAGTGTCAAGATTTTGGGAGAAGAAGGGTAGAGAATGATGCAGGGAAGATAGGACTGAGTTAAAGATGTCAACAACAGGAAAAAAAGATAAGTTTGAAGAAAGAAGAAAGGAGACAGCTCTTTAAACCAGAAGAGATGATTTCAATATAATGGTATCAAATGACCTGTGAGATAAACAGATAAATCAGTCAGAAATGTTCACCCCCAATGATGTTAGTTTCAAATACTAAGAATTAACATTGTAACTTCCTTTTAAAGAGGAAACGTGTGACACATCCTGAAAAACAGCATTTCTATGTAATAGAAAGACTTCTAAATTATGAATGTAAATTCGCTTATTCAAATATTATTAAACACAATAGAAATTTAGTAAAATAAAAGCAAAAAATGTTGGAAAATTCTTAGTTACTTAAATTGAGCTAACTGCGTGGCTCCAGTATATAAATTTTACTGGATGAACTTGTATTTGCTTACGGTTTGTTTGGAATGTGTATTCTTTTAACTAAGGATGTTCTTAAAGCATGTGCATTATTATGTTTAACTTGATTTGATAACTAATGTGCACAGTGTATTTAATTTGTTTTTTTAATTTGTATTTTTGAAGATTCTATGATGATCCTTCATTTGCTTTTGTTGACCACAATGAAAAAGCAAGGAATAAATAATGTAAATATGAAAATTATTCTCCTAATTGTAAATGGGTAGAGCTGAGCATAAATTATAGCCCTTAACATTGTAGTTAAAATTTATAGCTCAGTGTTAACTCATCAGGTGGCTCTAATTATATATCATGTTATAGAATCAGAGAAGGATGAGATTCTCTTTTGGAATCATGGCTATGTTTTTTTTTAACTGGCAAAATAAAGATCCTTTTCAGCCCATCATTTTGTGAAACTGCACACTCTTGGGTTGCAACTGCATTTGGCAATTTGCAATTAAAAGATAAACAAAGGTACACACTCATGACAACCCCATTTGAATGTACCCTGAGAAAGCCAACTGTATACATTTATAACTGCATTTCAATTTTAATTGGTTGTTATAGCAGCTTCAACATAAATCTAACTAATCTGCATTTAAGAACCTAGGATTTTCTTCTGCCAACTCTCAATTACTTAAAAATTATATCCCCTTTATTTCACAGAAACACTTAAAATAAAATACAGAAAAATTAAATGAAATTAGGGCAAGGACAAGTACAACTCAAAGTAGAAGGTCAAAACCAGGAGAGGTATTAGAAAGCAGATATTGAGATCGAGGTACCCTTACACGGATAAAGGCACTAGGTGGTTCTGAACTTTCAGACAGACAAAATAGAAAAGGAAATATTATAATTTATTTATTTATTTATTTTTTAAAAAGATTTTATTTATTTATTTGACAGACAGAGATCACAAGTAGGCAGAGAGGTAGGCAGAGAGAGAGGAAGGGAAGCAGGCTCCCTGCTGAGCAGAGAGCCCGATGCGGGACTTGATCCCAGGACCCTGAGATCATGACCTGAGCCGAAGGCAGTGGCTTAACCCACTGAGCCACCCAGGCGCCCAGGAAATATTATAATTTAGACGTGCTAATTATCTAACCACTCAGAAGAAGAAAAGGTTTCCTGTCCCTTGATTCTGAATGAAATTTCTCACCTAGGATTTCACATAGAGGCCATTAAATGATATAGTGGGCATACTATACCCTCAGAAAATGAAATATGAGCTTATTATTGGTATAATGAAAGTTTCACCTCCACTGGTATGTTACACTGTGAAGGGAGTTGAGGACCTTATACCAAAGGGCATATCAGTGAAGGCAATTTGATGAGAGCTTGAGAAAAAAATGGGTCAGTATATAGTTTTCTGATGCCATAGCTTAGCCCAAGAATAACACCTATAATTTCTATGATGAGTGGATATTCTATATACTAGATATCTCTAAATTATTCCCCACAAGCATCACTTTTTTTGGCAGGACCTTTGCTAAAATCCAGGCTACAGAATGACAGAGGTTATATTCTTTGGCAAGGACTTATGGTTTACAAATGCCTAAGAGAAGTATTCAGCGGATATGACTAACAAATCTGGCTCCCTTCCCTGAGGAAGTTATGAAATGCAGAATTACATTGAACCACATCTATCTTTATCTGAGTACCTTTTCTTTTGAGTGAAGTCTCACCTTTCTTCCCTTTTCCTTCCTGAAGAGATTCTTGCTTACCATGCAAGGACTCTAAACAAAATTCAAGACATAAACATTGTTGAAAATTTTCTTTAATAGCCTGGGTTACATTGCTTGTACACGATCAAATGTTATTTCTCAAAGATAAACAGTTGTATTTGTGACGTCTTTACTGTGAGCTAAAATTAACCTGAAGACATATTGGATTAAAACTCTTGAATAACAGCCCTGATAGTGCTATTCAATTTGTCACACTGAGAAGTTTGGTCCTAATTTTAGTATCAGTATTTGATAATGGATTTGATTATAAATTCTTCAATGCAACATAGCTGCAGAGTTTTAAAAGTTAGTTATGAGTTCATTTGATGCATATTGCTTGATTTTGATTTATTTCAACTAAATGATCCTTACACAATTAGACAACTAAATCTGTAATAGGAATGATGCCAAAACACCTTGAAGAAGAGCTGAATAACCACACTATTTTGAGATGGTGCATCCTTGAACTTTTCCTGACCTCATGCCTTGTGATTTCTACATTTCCATTTTGCATTGACCATAGCTTGCAATGTAGAGGATGGTTTGGATCTGGTTATCTTGGATTCCTTGGACTCTAGTACAAAACTATACTGAAAGGGGGGAAATGGGAAACTGATCATCTAAAGGTCAATAAGGCATTCAAATAATAAATTAGTTCCTTGAAAAAAACACCCTACATCCCACATTATTCACTAAACAAGTTCAATCATTATCTTCTCTTTGCCCTGGGCTACAGTTTATTCTTCATTGGAAAGAAGAAGATATGGTCCATATATATAATGGAGTATTATGCCTCCATCAGAAAGGAGGAATACCCAACTTTTGTATCAACATGGATGGGACTGGAAAGGATTATGCTGAGTGAAATAAGTCAAGCGGAGAGAGTCAATTTTCATATGGTTTCACTTGTGGAGCATAAGGAATAACACAGAGGACATTGGGAGATGGAGAAGAGAAGTGAGTTGGGGGAAATTGGAGGGGGAGACAAACCATGAGAGACTGTGGACTCTGAGAAGCAAACTGAGGGTTTTTGAGGGGAGGGGGTGGCAGTTTGGGTGAGACTAGTGGTGGGTATTAGGGAGGGCATGTATTGCGTGGAGCACTGGGTGTAGTGCATAAACAATGAATTCTGGAACACTGAAAAGAAATAAAATAAAATAAAATGAAAAAAAAAAAAGAAAGATGGACATGTGGGGCAATTTAAAATGTCTATGATGGGGTGCCTGGGTGGCTCAGATGGTTAAGCAGCTGCCTTCAGCTCAGGTCATGATCCCAGGGTTCTGGGATCAAGCCCCATGTCAGGCTTTGTGCTTGGTGGAGGGCCTGCTTCTCTCTCTCCCCTGCAACTCCCCCTACTTGTTTTTTCTCTCTCTCTCTCTTTCTCTCTCTCTCTGTCAAATAAATAAAAAAATAAAAATAAATAAATAAATACCTATGATGGAGATAAACTGTCTGACCTATTATTTATATTTAGAAGTGATAATTATAAGAATGTGTTAATATATAATGCATGTTATATCTAAACTTCTCAGAACCAACAACCAAGACTCCATAGAAATAAGACATAGAAAAAGATTAACCTTGAAACTTGGTTAGCCTCTATGAAAAGATTTTAAGTATCCAAATAGCAACCACCAAATTCAAAAATAAGTAAACAAACAAAAACCAAACATTTGAACTAGTTGCTTTTTTAGAAATAAGCTTATTAATAATAACAATAAAGTTTAGATAAATTCCTACTTCCTTTAATAACAATACTTTGGATAACCAACTATTTAGCTCTAAACTAGCTCTAAACAAGGCAACAGAGAAAAGAAATTACAAACAGAGATACCTGAATTTATAAAGGACACTGAATTTATAAAGTATTGTGGGCAAGTCCTATTTAGGGCAAGTCTAATTCTACTCTGTTTTTTTTTTTTTTCTTTTTAATCAGTTCTAAAATAGATGTGAAATCTCAAAAATTATTTTTAAATAGCAGCATGGCTATAATACTACTATATTCTGTTACACTGACAACTCTAGTTTTAAGTTAAATTCTGAAGTTTGATAGTGGATTTGATAATAGACCCTTTAATGGAATGCAACTGTGAACTCCTTCAAATTTAATCCCAAGTACATTTGGTATAAAATGTAGAACTACATACAGTGCAGAATCATACAGGGACAAAATGACTGTTTGGACTACTCAGGGCCCTATGCCTCCTTCTTTACTCTGTTTCCACCCCGATTTTTTAAAAAATAATTTGGTAAATAATTCCTCTTTTCATTTCAACTTCTAAAGATTGTAGTTGGGTGTTTGAGCTGGACATGTTCAGAAGCCTTAGGCTTTCATTTCTGAAAACGTTTAATTTGAAAAAAAATTGTTAATTATTTATATAAAAATAAACGAACCTGCCAGGAACTTTCCTAAAATTGCTTCAGTAAGCTTCCCTGAGCTGTCAGGGCAGCCGCCCATTTCATTGCCTCCCTCTATTGCCCCCTTGATGCCCACAAGCACTGAGCTCTCTTTCCCTTAGGGCGTTATTGTTGGAAGGTAGTAATTAGGCCCCTGGAGATTAACACGTGGATAAGTTTTTAAAGATCAGGTACTAGGCCTCTCCTCAGTGAAAAAAAGAGACAGATGCAAGCACTCTTTTAAGCAACAATAGCTTTATTATTCCTTCCATGCACAGTATTCAAGAATACAATTTTATCTTTTATTATTATTTTTTAAAGATTTTATTTATTTATTTGACAGAGAGAGAGAGAGAGAGAGAGCACATGCAGGGGTGGTGGGGGAGGGAGAAGCAGGCTCCCCGCTGAGCAGGGACCCTGATGTGGGACTTGATCCCAGGGCCCTAGAATCATGACCTGAGCCAAAGGCAGATACTTAAGCGACTGAGCCACCCAGTCGCTCAAGAATACAAATTTAAAATCACAAACAAACTTCAGAAACTTAAAGACTGAACTGTGTTATAACCAGGAACGCGAGAGATTGGTTTTGGGGAATGGCTCAGGTACACAGGTCCTCCAGATTGCCACCAGACAGAGGGGGAGGGAGGTCATGGTAGGACAGCAAGGTCAGAGTTTAAAAGACTATATTGGATGAGTCTAGGCTTACTCGAGTCACTGTGAAAACTGTTCTCCCCAATTCTAAACAGCATTTTAAAGATTTCTATTTTTCCTCCAGACCTCTGAATTTTTTTTAATTCCTAATGAGGTAGTGGGAAAAGGGCGTATATATTTAATTCATGGTTTTGTGCTTTTATTGTTCATATGATAAAAAAACATTTCTTTAGAATTTGTGTGTTTTGCCTTTAGTCAAACCCCATTTTATTGGAATACAATGGTCTTTAATAGAACATGATATATGTTACTTAGGTCTTCAAATTTATTTGTTTAATATAAATAAATTCAATTAAAAATTCACATCCATCTCAAATGTCCATGAAGCACAAAGATTCTGGAATTTGAAAATACGATGCTGACACAAGATCAAAGATTCCTGGGTAGACTTGTGGTAATGCACAGCCAGCTACTTACAAAGCTAAAACCAGACACGAGAACCATATTTGCTTCCTATACATAGCACCAGATTGATACTAACATGCTACCAGTATCGGGCACTGCAACAACTGAGCACTTCACTTTGGTCATTACGTTTATTGTCTACCCCTTAAGTTAATGGTCCTTCATGGTTAAGGGTGTAGAAAGAACTTAAGCTAAAAAGTACTCCCTACACAAACTCTTTAAGTGTATATACTATAAATTACAACCATATACATTTCCCTGAGATTCCAGGTGCTCATTTCTATCCTTTTATTATCACATGTACTCACACAGATAATGAAGTTACATATGAATTCTAGACCCTGATGAAGGCTGTTGATTTGTTCCTTTATTCTTGTGAACAACTGGTTTTACTACCTCTCATTTTCTGAACATGTTCTCGCTCTACAAAAGCATCAGTCTACAGTTCCACAGACAGACGTCTGTCCTTTTGAGCTGCTCTAAGTTCCTTCTGGTTATTCTCTGTGCCCTTCCTGTTCTAATCTGTGGCCTTATTCGAATCAGAAGAACTGGGTATGAGGACTCCATGTTCCCTCCACGCTCTTAGCTACTAAGGACTTTTCCACTTCCATCTGAGCACGTAACGTGGTTTCATACAATTGAGGTTGCTCTAAGTCTGAATCTAAGTAAGTGCAATTTAGAATTATTTTCTAAGTGAAGATAAGAAACTGGCAAACAGGATTATAAATTATTCTGTCAATCACCTGGTGGTGGTTTTCCTTTCTCAGGAGGAGTTTTTGAAGGGGTTTCCTTCTCTTTTTCTGGCTCAGGAGGAGAAGGGGGAGGCTCAGCCAACGGAACTTCTTCTTTTTTCTCAGCTTCCTTTTCTTCTAATTTCTTTTTAACTTCAAATAGATAATAAGATTGGACCCTTATTAGAGACTCTAGACACCTATTTTTTTACTTGAACCAAGATAAGCCTAAATTAATATAAAATTGCCCATACTCATTTAAGTTTAAATACCAGTTTTAAGGCTCTCCCTTAAATCATCCAGTCCTTAAAGCTAGGATTTGAAGACTTCCCTGGTTAGAAATATTGTCTTCTTCAGCGATGACGATGATGATGACTACGATGTGTGCACGTGTGTGTAGCTGGTAAAAAGTCTTGTTGACATGGATGCCAAGTGTAAAAGTGACAAGCTAGCTGTAGCTAAGGTAGTGGAATAGGAAAATAAAGGATTACTTCAAAATTAACAGTGGAAAACCAAGGTGAAGAATGCATGAAGAGAAGGTGAAAAAAATTGACAGAAGCCTTGGGGGTGGGAGGGAAACAGAAGGGGAAAGAACTGTGCCTTCCAGACTTCTGGGGCGTAAAAGCATGCAAAGTACATAGAAGCGTGCTTAGTACTCAAGTCTTCTTAGCAATTCTTTAACTCAAGCAGCAACTATGGATTGGACTTGAACTGTTTCTGAAGGAAAGGAAGGGTCCTAACAATGAGGTAAGACTCCCACCACTTACAGCTGATAAGTAGTAAAAACAAGAGTAGGCCCAATTCTGGTCGCCAGAGATAGGTCAGTGAAACAGAAGAGAAAAATCGGTGCCCTCTGAAGCTTACATTTTAGTGGTGGTTGGTAAACCATAAACATGCTGAGTAAGTTCATTTATAGAAGGGGTGGTGGTAAGTGCTATGGAGAAAATAAACAGAAAGGAGTAAAGAAGATCAGCAGTGCTGGGGGGCAGCTTCTGAAGTTTTAAATGGAGGGCTGAGTAGGATAGAGGAGCCGGTCAGCCTGAGGACCTGAAGGAGCAGAACACGGCTGGTTCGTGCTTTTCTAGGCTCTTCTTGCTGGTTTGGCCCTTTGCCTCTCACCATTCAGGTTCACCCTTCCTGTCGCGACCTCCCTGGCTGCCCTGGCCTCCCCAGCCTTCCCAGCCCTCCTCGCTGGACATGGCCACAACGTCACTGACTGCACCACAGGCAATGCATACCCTCACTCCTGTGTGGCTACTTTTTTTATACCTATTCCCTTTGCCCTTAGATTATTCCTTTCAATTCAGCAAGCAAGGAGGCTTTATTCTATTAGATGTTTTTTCAAAGTGGAAAGTAAGGTGTTTTTTTTTTCTGATTATAAAAGTAATACAGAAATATTGTTTGCAAAAGTCCAAAACAATTTAGACAAATAAGCGGAAAGGGAAATTGCCTGTAGTGTCTCTGACCCAGTCTTCCTCCACCATAAGTACCATCTGGACCGCCAGATTCTTTCCTATGCATATATATTTAGTACAGAGACATACTTTTTAAAAACATACATTTTAAAAACAAAACCAGGACTGTTTTATATATAACCAGCTTTTCCCTACTTAAAAGTATACAAGGGTCATGTTTTACCTCAATGTATACAGAAATACCACATCCTTTTATTTTTTATTTTTTTTTAATTTTCTTAACTTAATCAGGACATTTAATTCAGAGTATTGGGCTAGGTCAATGGTTTTAATGATAAAATATTTGTTAAAATGATTAACCCATAGGAATGTAAATCTTAAATAAGTGGCAGTTGTTAATGTAGTCAGTGATTAGAACGTAAAATCTTCAGGAAGATGTTGAAGTGAGTCTGACAAATGGCAACAACAATCCGATTCTAACCTGTAGATGTTTGAAGCTACAGCTTAGAATTGTGGTGCTTTTGCCTTCCGACCAAGACTCTAGGATCACTGTGGGTGGTTTCCTCTAGCCTCCAGCCTAATTTCTGTCAAATAACATATTAAGCTGCTTAAATAATATATGGATTGGTATTTGTTTTGTCTGAGAGCTTCACATGGGTGGTTATTGGGAGGAGACATCTGGACATGGGAGCTTGTCTTCCTAAGCATACGCTCCTGGAACCTCATGGTATTTATGGCTTACACCTATGTGCTATTTTGGGGTCAGTTAATTGATACATTATAGTGGTTAGGTCATGAATATAGTGATAGGAGATAGCAGGCTATCAAGGCAGTTTTAGAATCCTTGTGGTGTTACTAACTTTGACTTTTTTATTATGCCAAGAAGCTGCAGTTGTCAATACAATTAGCAGTGACCGATAAATAAAAGGAAAGATTTATTTTTCATATCATTTTGCAAAGGTAAATTTCTCCACTGAAATCTGGCCTTAGCAGTGTATTAGCCCAAGATCCGTTTCAATAATAAATATCAATAATACTATGAAAAGCTAGTGGGCAATTGTTATTGGTTGAATGAAGAAGGAAAGAGGTCAGGATGGTTTAATGTGATGAGATGTATTCCAGAAGAAGGCTCATAAAATAAGTAGTTAATAATCAATGAACTCACGCCACATCAAGATTTGGGGGAAATAAACTGTCTAGGATTTCATCCCAAAGGAGGGTTAACTCCTAAGTTTAATACTGAAATCTTCACTCTTTTCTATAACATCCTTAATCTATTGTTTTTCCTCATGAAAAATACTTTCAGTTTTCATTTTGATTAAATTAAAATACAGAAAAATCTCTTATTTAGAAATCTCTGCAGCAGAGAGCTAAATTCAGGAGGAGAAGATACTTGTAGGTAGTATAACCCAAATAAAATAGAGAACTTGGCAATCGCATGTTCATTTTTTCCTAAACTCATTAAAACCACACATTTTAGTTACATAAGTTCAAAATTATAAAGAAATGTTATTACCTTTATTCTCTTTTTTTGTCATTTCAGTCGTAAACATTTCTTTTACTTTGTGACATAAAGCCTCTTTATCTACTTCAGCATTGATTTTTATCAAAATATTTTCTGGCTCTGTAAACCATTGCTCCAATAATGGCCAGTTGTCCAAGAAGCCTATAATCCTGCAAAAATATTGTATAATAACATATACCAATTAAAATATTTGAGTAACATTAGGTATAATTAACTTGGCATTCATAATGAAAATATGAGCTGCCAATGTAGTTAAACTGAAAAAGGAAGTCTAAAAAATATACAGGCAATGAATTATTATTTATTTTGAAGAAGAAATTATTTAATACCATCAGGCCATATTTTTTTGAGATGTGTGAGGATAAAAGAAGATTTGAAAAGGCCACCGTTTTAGGAAACCTTCAGTGTAAGTTTGGTTCACTAAGTGGAAATCTACAGGAAGATCGCCTGCACTCACTGTAGAATTAACTCTGAGCACACACTTCTCATGGTAGCTACAGCCTAAGCTATAGCCTGAGGTCATCTGTTTTTCTCTTACAGACAGAAATCAAAGAAATCTTTGCGTAAATGTGAATAGCTCAGCCTTACTTGCTTGACTCAAAAATAATCTTGGGATGATTCCTGAAACTGTCTTATCTTCCTTATGGATAGATAAACTTAACTGTAGTTAGTTAGCTAATTAATATAGATAATTACTTGTCTCTGGCCCACCTCCTAGTTTTAGACTTCTCCAGGTTTCATAAAATTGTCTAAGTTTTCTCTTCCAATGAATAAACTGTGCACAACCAAGAGAAGGGTGTTTTTGTTTTGGGGGGAATTTTTTCTTTTGTTTTTTTTGTATAACATCATTTTAGTAATGGAAGTTGTTTTAAACTATACTCCGGTCGGATGCCTAGCTCTTTGAAATATCATGATCTTCACTGGCATTTGCTGAATGAGGGCTAAATTAGGATCCCATGTAATGAACCATAAAGGGAAGTGTTACCTGATTTAATTCTTCCATTCCCAGTCCATGATGATTTGTGCTCTGAATACAGAAGCTAGCATATAAATTTTTCACTCAACATCAAAACTTTTTAGCTTTGTTTTACTTGTAAAAGGCTGAATGCTAGAAAATACATCTTTTTTTTTTCCCCAAGATCTGATGATTCCAAAGTGACTGATGGTCAGTCTGTTCAAAGGGCAAGAAGTAAGAAGCAGGACAGTGAGTTTTAGACTAACCTATGCTGAATCTGGTCTCTTAAATTCTGGTCCTCATCCATAGCTTGGTTTTCAGGAGTGACATGTTGAGTGATGGCTCCATGAGAAGTTTCACTTGGAAATCCTTCAGCTATGATATAAAAATTATTTAATTAGATAATTTGCTAAACCAAAGTTGCAATAGCACTGCTAAAATTTACTGATGCCAGACAACCAATTGATATGATCCTGCCATTGTTCTAATATTCACTAAATATTAGCAACATGTTGAAAGCATACAGTTTCGGAATCAGATTCAAATTTTCCTTGGCAACTGAAGAAAATGACATGCTATACAACATTAAAGAGGAGCTGTAGTTTCAATGCATAGGATCTCAGAATTGACTCTGAAGAGGTGAGAATGAAAAGTGGTGTGTCATGATGAATAACAAACTAGGAAATAATGAGAAAATCAACACTATGGTATAAAGACTAAGAATGAAATAACAGGGCAGCCATAAAGTCAAACATATGTAAAAATTATTTGTTGATAGTATATTACATTCCAATAAAGCAAATTACCTTTCTTTCTAGACTCTGTGCTATTTCCTTATAAGGCAGACCTAAAGAAACCGACCACAAGAGACCAAAAACAAAAACATCTTCAACAGCTCTGATTGAATCCTATTCAGGATTGAATGGTACAAAGTCCAGAAAACTCATGAACTTAGAATAAATGGAAAATCATAAAGAAGGAAGAGGGCCTTGAACTAGATTAAAAGGAATTCAGTCAATGCAAGGGAACACTGAAGGGTGATCTAATCGTGTTCAGGAAAATGGAGGACCCTCACAGGATACAGAGATCAGTTTGTCTCCATTTACATTTAGGATTGAAAAAGATGAAGTGATTTGCAATACAGAATAATGCTTTTAAGTTATTTATAAAACCCAAAGATAAGTGAGGTCTGTGATGGGTGCTGTGGGAGCTCTTCTCAGGAGGTGCTATCCTGCAACATCTCATGGTCACTATCTCATATTTGTCATGGACTTCAGCACTTCAGTCAGCTTGCCTCTCTCCCCAACTCCACCCTGGCACTGGTCCCTTCCCCTTCTCTCCACTTGTGGCACTCTCTCTCCAAGACCATGTCCACATCCTGAATTTTGTGATCACTTTGAATGGCTCCATCTCTGCAATCTTAATGACCTACAGTCCTACTATTTGTCTTTCTTGCACTCCCATGTAGCTGATGACTCTTTCCAACATCACTCAGTTCCTACATCCTTTCTTCCAAATTTACCAGCATTATCTTGGCTTTTTATTTTCTAGCAAACCTGAGTTACATGGTTGAACACTTCACCTTCTCTTCTTCATCTGACAATTTCAACTTGTGTCCATCAGCTACACCAGCCTTAGCTGATATTTATCTCTCTTTCCAAGTCTACACTTGTACTGGTAGGCATCTTTGAAGGAAAATATGCCATTTCATGACTTGTAACCTCACTAATTCCTTGGCTCAAAAATCAGCTGAGTAGATAGATAAATAGTAGATAGATAAATAAGAGATAGATATATAGGTAGATAAACAGATAGCTAGACAGATAGATAGGTAATCTGAGATAAGCTTCTCGAGAGTTATCTTCACTCATGCTCTCCACCTCCTCACCTCCCATTCATGCCTCAGTCCACCCAAGACCATCCTTCCTGTTCCCCTACTCCATTGAAATAGCTCTTGTTCTAGTCACCAAAACATCAAGGTCAATGGACATGTTTCAGTCCTTATCTTACTTGATTTCTCTGTTGTATTTATAAGTAAAATTTGGCACACAATTCTTAAATACTTTTACACATATTATCTTATTTTCACAACATAACTTGAAAAGCAACATTATGATTCTGTAATGGGCCTCAAATTGCACAGCTCATAAATGACAAAGAAGGGATTTGATTCCAGTCAATCTGACTCTAGGCTCTGGACTTTTTTTTTTTTTTCTGGACTTCTTTTTAATGTTTAAACTGTTTGTTGAACTATACCCTCTGAAAAGAATGAATATATGAATATATAGCTCAATGACCTCACAAACTGAAGAGAGCATCCAGTTCAATGAATAAACATTATCAGCCCTGGAAACCTCTCCCATTTCTTCTCAGTTAGTGTTAGAGAAGTTACCCATACAGAGCCTACGCCCAAAACCTCTCTATACCTCTCTCTATATTACGAACACTGCTGCTCCCTCTCAGGCTGGCCAAAGGACTAAGGCACTGGCTAAAAACCCAGACATCCAATTTGTCTCCCATTCTGACACAGCCTTGTGCTCCTAGACTGCCTGTTCTCTCTCCATGCGTCTCCCTGGTTTCCAGCCTATTGCCTTTGAGTCTGGTCCCTTCCTCTCTGCCCCAGCCTTGACTAGCCTGATGTTCAGCCTTTGATCCCACTGGGTTTTGGCTGTAGAGTGCTTCCTTGTGACACCATTCTTTAGGCTTCTCCACAGCTTGTTGTACCCAAACCTAGAGACTGGGCTCCCACACCCCAGCCTGAGCCTTAGGACCCCAGCCTTTACTATTCCGGGATGGGAATAGTATGACTTGATTTTGAAATTCTGTCCTTTCTTGGTTTATGAGATATAACTTCCCTGGCTGGGGGCTGAGTTAATCACCAGTGGACAATTATTTAATCAATCATGCTTTTTAGAGCCTCCACAAAAGCTCTAAACCAAGGGCTTTAGAGAGCTTCTGTGATAGTGAACACATCCACATGCCAGGAGGATAGTGTAACCCGAACTCCATGGGGACCAAATCTCCTGAGCTTGAGAGTCTTCCAGACCTTGCACTGTATTCCTCTTCATATGGCTGTTCATTTGAATCCTTTATGATATCCTTTATAATAAATCAGTAACAGTAAGAGTGCTAAGAGTTTTATGAGCCATTAAAGAAAATTCAAACCTGAGGAAGAGTCACGGAAACTGGCAATTTGTAGCCAAGTTAGAAGTGTGGGTAACCTGGGGAATCTACTACTTGAAATTGCATGTAAAGTTGGGGGCAGCCTTGTGGGGCTGAGGCCTTAACCTATAGAGTCTGCCCTAACTCCCAGTAGTTAGTGCCAGAATGGAATTAAACTGTAGAATACCCAGTTGGTCTCTCCAAGAACTGGAGAATTGGGTTGTGTAGGAAACCCACACATTTGGTGTCAGAAGTGTTTTGGGTAAAGAAAGTTTTCCTTTAATATCTCTAACAATACAATGAGGCATTTTATTATATAGATTGTGAAACTTGGGTTTAGAATCACAAAGTAACTTTTCCAAGGTCAAACATCTCATAACTTGGAAAGACAAAGCTCAAGAAGTGCTTTTCCCATAAGTATTTAATTTGTGGAATAAAGTAATACTTTCATTTCAATGCCAAAAAGTAGTTAAATAAACTGTGAGTGTTGGAAAGACTGTTCAACTCCACCATGTGAGGATTTCAGTCAACTGATACTTGTTCCTCTGACTTCACACATAATCTCAAGGAAGGAGGTTACCAGACCCTTGCTTGCAGAACAGATATGGTTTATGACCTTCATTAGGGTGACCCACCAAGGTCTACTAGACAGCCACAAGAAGCTCCTCCATGCATGCAAATCTCAAAAAGGGCGTCCCTGTGCCAGGGGAGCTGCCAAGTTGAGGGAAGGGTTCAGTGAGATGCATGCAGGTAGCATAGAATTCTCTGCTAGTTCTCTGCAGTGCTGAACGCCACTAGTTAAAGCAAGAGGAAATGTGCTCTGCTAGATAATTCTGTGGAAATCTGAAATGGATTCTTTATTACCACTTATAATTGTAAGTGGGAGTATTCGCTGATTCAGTCAAAGAAGGAATGAACAAAGAGCTCTGAAATATAAAAAAGAAGATTGAAAGAAAGGAAAAAGTGTCCAGCTTACTCATTGTGTCATTCATGCGATCCAGCGAGGAATTATCTGAAATATCTAATAACATGACAAAATCAAGTGCAGAAGGGGGAGAAGGCACTTCTTTGGAGGCTGTAGGGTCAATAGCCAATGTGGATATCTGTGCTTTCTTTTCCTCCAGTTCTAGGACCTCTCTGTTGCAGCCCGTGAGAGCTTCCTCCAGAAGCTTTGCTTGGTTTAACGTCATTGGAAAACCATCTAAGACCCATCCTTGATCCACAGGTATCTCACTAAATGGAAAATGGACACGGCATTAACATTTTGATAGATACAAACACTTTGGAAGTAACAATACAACAAATTTTGCCTTTACCTTTCCTTTAACTCCACGGTAACCTCCTTCCACACAAATATTATTACTTTACTGCTAAAATTAGGCCTATTAATGTACCCTAATCACTCCTTTGCTTAAAATCTTTCTGTAGGTCCCTGCTCCCTCCTAATCTATTCCAGAGGCCATAAAATGGTATTTAGAACTAACTGGCCACAACTTTCTTCCCTATAGTGTCTTATCTCTCCCATTCTTGAACCATTTACTTCAAACAAACTGATCTCACTGTAGGAGAATGTGTTGCATTTTCTAGCCTGTGTTCATAGGCAGTTCCTCCTTTAAACCTGTTTCTCATCTACACATAGTGGGACAACATACCTCACAGGGCGGTTATAAGGATAAACTGAAATGATTCATTTTAAAAACCCAGCATCAAGCTTAGCACACCGTGGATAATCACATTGCCAATCTGGAGAGTTCCTCTTACTCCCCACAAACCAGCATGGAGCCAGAAATGCCTAATCTGAACTCCCCTGGTTCTCATTCACTTTGCTCTACAATTAATAATTACTGTATTTCTTGAATGAGAAATATTCAAATAAGTCTTCCTTATCTCAATTAGATAATAAGTTGCTGGAGCGTGAGGAGTATTTTTTGGGTTTTTGCTTTCAGAGCAGCATCCTCCATAGAGAATAAGAGCTCCAAGAATTATTATTTTAGGTCTCTAAGTTGAAAAAGGGTATGAAAAGGGAAAAAACTTCAATTCTGCTCTTCTAAATCCCTAATTATGCAAAACTGAGATTCTGATTTTTGCATTAAAAGTTATGACTTCATTTCTTTTTCTGTTAGAACTCACATAGTAAACAATATAATCTCCTTCTCTCTAGGGCAACCTCTCTTCTCTCATTGCCTTCCTATCCGGCACTGACCAGCCTTTGGATCCCTGGGTTCACTTCCTCCTCCTGAAAAGTTAAACAAGGAAGGGCACTGGCCTGTGACCAGACAGTTAGGGTCCCTCTGCTCTATAATGTTTCCCTTGGCTTTTCCAAGTATCTAACTTCTCCTTGAATTCCCTGCAGGGAATAGAACCTGACCTGTATTCACATCTGCCTGAGAGAAGTCAAGACTGGTCAAGTGGGGGAAGTGAAATATAAGCATGTAAATCACAAAACATATCTTAAAAATAAAAAAAGATTTTTATACATTATTCTTTTTCTACTTCTATCTGATAAAGAATATATTAGTAGATTAAAAAATACATACTTAATAGCATTTACCAAGATGTTAATTAGCAACATGTCAGAAATGCTCTTTCCTTTCTTCAGCAACTTTTCTGATTTTGCACCAAGCCGAGCACGCACAGTCAGCTGTGAAAATAAACAATGAATGGTAGAGTACAGCTAATTTAAAAGTCAGAATCTGATACTTGGGGGAAAAAGTTAAATGGGCATGCTCCCTGGTGAAGACACTGATTGTCTGGCACAATTCTGGAGTCAGCCAAGCATTAGGGGAAATGTGTACGTAGATTTTGAGGCTCCTCTGTTGTGGTTCCCTCCTTTCCAAGATCTTCCTCTCATGTTTCAGCTGCTCTGACATCCCCAACCTTCATTTTCTAATACCTTCAATTGAAACTATGGAAATTTCTGCTTGAGTTCTATGCTACACAGATGTGGCATGTCTCTGGGATAACCTGTACCTGCATAGCTCTTGCCCGGGGAAGTTCCCTTCATTGAATGATCCAATTTCATGCAATTTCTGCTGGTTTATGCTGCTTGTCTGTCTGCCTCTTTGCTTTTTATGATTTTCTTTTGGCCTTCAAATAATTTGCTTTTCTATCGTGTCCAGCATTTATAATGTTATCTGTAGAAGGGCTGGTCCAATAGAGCTGCTCTATCAACAGGAAATTCCCTGGAGCTTATTCTTAAATCACCCACTAGTGAGTATTTTGTAAGCCAAATGATATTAGATCTCTACTCAAAACCCTGTAATGGGGACGCCTGGGTGGCTCAGTTGGTTAAGCAGCTGCCTTCGGCTCAGGTCATGATCCCAGCGTCCTGGGATCGAGTCCCACATCGGACTCCTTGCTCATCGGGGAGCCTGCTTCTCCCTCTGCCTCTGCCTGCCATTCTGTCTGCCTGTGCTCTCTCTCTCTCCCTCTCTCTCTGACAAATAAAGAAAATCTTAAAAAAACAAAAAAACAAAAAAACAAACAAAAAAAAACCTGTAATGTTTCCCTGTTTACTTCAAATGTCCTAATCATGCCTATAAGGCTGACCTGATCTTTTCCCTTCCTGCTCATCTCTCTACCTCATTCATGCCATACTATTATCCACCTCACTGGCCAGGCATCTTCCTGCCTCATGGCTGCCACCCAGCTATTTCACTGCCTGAAACGCTGCCACAGACATATGTGGCAGCTTCTCTCAAACTTCTTTCAATCTTGTTAAACCTCACTTTCTCAAGGAGGCCTACTTCACTTAATACAGTAATCTTCCCTCTTTCCCCACCTCCCTGGCCTTGGCCTGTGCTTCTTACCCCTTACTGCACTCTACATTTTCTTTCCTCCTGGTTCATTAACATCTAATGCATCATATAATTCATTTACTGCACTTATGGTTTGTTATCTGTCTCTTTCTATTAGAGTGTAAATTCCTTAAGGTCCAGGAACCCTGTCATTTCTGTTCACTGATATATTCCAGATAATTATAATAGTGCACACACAAAAAAGTGAGCGCTTTTGAATTGAATATGGAATTTGGAGGATTTGTAACTCAATAAAGGCATTTATAAAAAATATGCTTAATCCTTCTGCTAATTTCTATTAATTGTATTTGTAAATATATGGAGTTAAATTATAAATTCCCCTTTATCACTTTCTCTAAGCCCATTTCCCTCCCCAATGGCTATCATATTTATAGTTTGGTATATCCTTCCCAAATTTTTCTATCTTTAAGTAGTCCTGAAATCTAAAATATTTGAAATCTAAAATTGTTTTCTAGGGGTGCCTGTATGGCTCAGTCAAATAAGCGTCCAACTCTTGATTTTAGCTCGGATCATGATCTCTGGGTCATGAGATTGAGCTCCAAGTTGAGGTCTCTGCTGGGCGTGGAGCCTACTTAAGATTCCTTCTCTCCCAACAGGAATGCTCTTACATTGCTGGTGGGAAAGCAAACTGGAGCAGCCACTCTGGAAAACAGTTTGGAAGTTCCTCAAAAAATTAAAAAATAGACATACCTTACGACCCAGCAATTGCACTACTAGGTATTTATCCAAAGGATACAAATATAGTGATTCAAAGGGGCACATGCACCCAATGTCCACAATAGCCAAGATATGGAAAGAACCCAGATGTCCACTGACAGATGAATGGATAAAGAAGATGTGGTATACAGAGGATATTAAGCTAAGTGAAATACGTCAGAGAAAGAAAAATAGCAAATGATTTCACTCATATGTGAAATTTAAAAAACAAAATAGATGAATATATGGGAAGGGAAGGAAAAATAAAATAGATGAAAACAGAGAGGGAAGCAAACTGTAAGAGATTCTTAACTATAGGAAACAAACAGGGTTACTGGAGGGGTGGCCAATGGGGGGATGGGGTAACTGGGTAATGGGCATTAAGGAGGGCACTTAATGGGACACCTGGGTGACTCAACCAGTTAAGCATCTGCCTTCGACTCAGGTCATGATCCCAGGATCCTGGGATTGAGTTCTGCATCGGCTCCTTGCTCAGCAGGGAGTTTGCTTCTCCCTCTGCCTGCCTCTCCCCCTGTGTGTACTCTCTCTTTTTCTCTGACAAATAAATAAATAAAATCTTTTTTAGAAAAAAAGGAGGGCAATTGAAGTAATGAGCACTGGGTGTTGTATGCACCTGATGAATCACTAAATTCTACCTCTGAAACTAATAATACACTATACGTTAATTAAATTGAAATTAAATTTAAAAATTTTAAAAGATATTAGTTGGAAAAAAACAAAAAGATTCTCCCTCTCCCTCACCTTCTGCCCTGGCTCTCCTCTAAAAAATAAAATAAAAACAATAAAATTGTTTCTCAAGGTGAAATGCATAATAAAGGTAATTAAATGTAATAAAAATAAAGCAGATAAAATCTCACTTGATTAATCAGGACATTCTATTTGATGACTAAAAGATGTCTCCATATACAGAAAAGCAACAATATACGAGGAAATATTAGTTTCCATTAGAAGTAATAGTCAGTGAATTATAAATATTTCTTCCAGAGATTACTACAAAATTCTGTAGAGTCAGCACTAAGTCTAAGAAGAAATTCTGGAAAAAATTATTTAAAGGTAAAGAGAGTAGGAAAGGAAATAAAAGTAATAAATTAAGTGGTAAAGAAAAATACATAAATATAAACTTGACATAAGACTAACTTTTTTTTTTAAGATTTTATTTGTTTGATAGTGAGAAAGAGAGAGAGAGCACGCACGCACAAGTAGGGGGGAGCAGCAGGCAGAGGGAGAAGCAGGCCTCCCTCTGAGCAGGGAGCCTGATGTGGGGCTTGATCCCAGGACCCTGGGATCATGACCTGAGCCGAAGGCAGACACTTAACGACTGAGCCACCCAGGCGCCCCAAGACTAAATTTTTTTAAAAAGCACACATATACCTTCTTACCTGGCAAAACTGAATAGCAATTTCCACCACTTTAGAGATAAAGAATATAAAGAAAATTAAGTAAATTAGATTTAGCTAATATTTTACCATCATATTTACTTTAAATGAAAGAGGAGCACATTGCTATTTCGTTCCATTTGAAGATATAGCAAAAAACTATGAATCACGACATATTTCAATATACTAGTAGCCAAAATTAGAATATCGTACTTACTTCAGAGAAACTATCACTTGATTTGACTTCTTCAACTTTTGTAGTTTTATTTGTCTCAGTACCTAGCAACAAAAAAGTGGTAAGAACAAACTCCAGTATTTATTTCCAACAACCATCTTAGTATTTGATCATCTATGGTTTTGGACAGACGGGTTATTGGATCCAGCCACGCCTGAGATGCTCAGAGGAAAGATCATCACAGCATGGCTTCACCTTCCTTCCAAGATATTAAAATCCTGCCATTATGTGGCTTGGAGTTTTTTACTTCCTGCCTTCCATTATGGCTCACCCGTAATAATACCATTAGAAGTACTTAAATACAGCTTAAATTTTCTTTTCAGAAAACCAGCCAAGTTTCTCAAGAAAATTTGTTAAAATGTTAATTCATTAATTTTTATTTTCCTAAATTATCAATTTCTAGGTAATAAACATGTGTAAACGTAGAAAATTCTAGAAGTCAGAAGGGTTTTTAGTTAAAATCTATAGAAAAAAATGTTTTCAGAGTCCGTTTATAATTAACTGGACTTTTGTAACAAAATATGTCATATAATACTTAGAATGGTTTTAAAGTCAATTCAAATTACCTTGTATGATACACATTACTGAAATAAGGGACAGATTATGCCCTTTTAAAAGATGGAAACCACAGCCTCTCTAGACCAGAATGTTCACCACACCATTCAGGGGTGATGATGATAATCACTTTGGCTCAGGGGGATCTAAAATTCACGCTAGAAAATGAGGAAATTGTTAAATATGTCAAGAAAAGAAATTTAAGACTTAACATTGTTTCCTTCAATGTTTCTAAAAAGCATCTAAAAGACTAGAACCCAGATCCTAAGTGAGATAACTTTTCATTAGGTTTGGAGGAATGATTCTATTTATATGCCCTGCCCAAGGTTGGAAATAAACTTAACTTTATCTAGGGAACCACTCTTCAGGTGGGTGCAAGAGACCAGACCTTGCAGCCTCCCTCAACACAGGGAACAGAGCAGCAGCAGCTCGCAGGGATCCTGAGCAGTGCCACTCACCTAGATCTGCACAGGCGAGAAGAAACAATATAATTCTGTCTCCCTGCAAAGCCAGGAAGAGGGAGGATTTCTCCTGACTGTTCTCATAAGCACAACAAAACAGAGCAACTACTTGAAAGGGTATAGAAAGATTCCATCATAATACTCATCTCTTACCTGTAGTTGTAGACAAAGGTTAGGGGCTTATGTGTGTATCTTGCCCTGTCTGTTAAATGACCAGGTAGACAGCTATGCAAAACTCCCCTTTCTTTCCCTGAAAGCAAGTTTGTGTTCACATAACGTGTGCACTTATTATTTATCTGTCTGCCTACCTAATGTAAATAATGGATGATTTGTTTTGGTATTTCACTTACTAAGTATAGTTTTATCTTCCATTTCTGGCAATGTGTTTTCTGAAACTGGATAAGGTGAAGATATATTCTGTAGATCCTTTGGGGAGAAAACACACACACACATACACACACACACACACACACAGAGAAAGAGAAATTGTAACATTGTTACATTTTAATAATATTTAACATTTTATTTCTATAAGTAAGGTTTATACTATCTTTCTATAATATTGGTGTTAAGAAGAACTGAATGATTTCTGAAAACAATTAAAATTTGATGACTAAAAAATAAATAAATAAATTTTGAGTACTATTCTTACAGAAATAGTAACCTATGGTGTACTCTTTCAAATGATCTTCAATTCTATATAAAATACAGCAACTGCTGTTTTGAAAATATAGTGAAACCTGAGAAAGAGGTAACATTTATGGAAAACCGTTTTAGAAAGAATAGTCTTAGCGGTGTCAGTCATAGCTACAAGGGAAAAAAGAAAACCCATGTACATTGTTTATCATCCAATTGATTAAAATACAGAATAAGAGGCAGTCCACACTTCTCCCAATTTTTTTTTTATATTTTTATTTATTTATTTGAAAAGGGGAGAGATAGAAATAGAGAGCACACACAAGCAGGGGGAGCAGCAGAGGGAGAGGAGAAGCAGGCTTTCCACTGAGCAGGGAGCCTGATGCAGGGCTCTATCCCAGGACCCTGGGATCATGACCTGAGAGGAAGGCAGATGCTTAACCGACTGAGTGACTGAGCCACCCAGGCGCCCCTTCTGCCAGTTATTTTCATAATTCGTAGTTAAATAGCATTTATCTTATAGCCCATGAAAATGATGCAGGTTAAATTCTCTGCTAATTTGTTCAATTGCAGAGACAACATATGGCAGGGAAAAAGAATACTGGATTTAGAATCTGGGTTTCCACTCACAGCACTCATCAACAAGCCTTCTGACCACAAGTAAACCAGTTCATACTTAGGCCCTCCACTGTCTCCCCTTTAAATTGAGGGTGCTGGACCACATTTTGAGTCTGAAGGTGGAGCCACATTTTTATATTTTTCTGCCTTAGAATCTTCATGCAATGTAGCAAGATGTGATATTGATGGGAATGTGATACAGATAAACCACAAGGAAGACCTCCCCCTTCTCCACCATCCCTCCAATTGAGATCTACTTGCAGATTGAATTCAGCCAGCCAACTATTCTTTATATGGTCCCTGGACATCCCTCTGTGGAAAAGCACTGTGAGCCAGGGGACCAAGCCTGGCATCCCCCTCTGCCCCTTCTCTGCTCTGCTCCAATATCTGCCTCAGCTACCGCCCAAAGCTGGCACTGGTCTTTAACTATGCAATGGATACTCTGCTGTTGGCCACTGCCAGGGGCTCAGTGATGAAATATCACTCCAGGAGCTGATGACTTGGTGAACTGCCCTCCTCTAGCACTCATACCCCACCCTCCTCCAATCCCTTGCAATTCAGCTCCTTCATCCCCTTATTAGTCTTACCAGCCTGTGGCTCTTTCTTCAGGAGACAGTCTCCAGCTGATGGTAATGGGGCATGAAGTGGGCCAACCACCCTGCATGACCTATCGGGCAAACTGGGGTGTATTATGGGGGTGTCAGGGAGAAATTTTCTCTCATTATATAAATACCCACATAATAACCTTGATTTTGTCTCTTGATCCATAAAATCTAAAGTAGTTTCTCTCTGGGCCTTTACAGAAAACTTCGCCAACCTTAGGTCTAGAAGATCTCTTAGATTCCATCCAGCTTCAAATCTCTAAAATATGAGGAGCAGAAAAGAAAACTAAATTCACACTTGCCTGGATTTCTTTGCTCTTCTCTTGCAGAACTGGTAAAGTCTTTTCTTCAGCTTCTTTCTCAGTTGGCAGAGCCTCACTAATCTTTTCCTTGTCATGAAATGCTTTGATAGCTTCTTGGACAAGAGTGTCGATAGAAAGTATCTGAATAGGAAAGTCTAAAGTGCAAAAGACAATTTTATTAATATCTTTTCATTTAGGAAATTGACATAACTATCCTTCTGTGCTGGCTTCATCCAATAACACCGTCTCTTGGGTCTCCTACAACTGTCTTTTGGATCAAGCCACTTCTTTTTTATTGTGGTAAAATTCATATAATGTGAATCTAACCATTTTAACCACTGTAAATCATACAACTCAGTGGTATTTAGGTCATCCATGTTGTCCAACCATCACCATTATCTTGTTCTAAAAAATTTTCATCACTCAAAGAGAAAGCCCTGTACCCATTAAGCAGTTACTCCTTATCTCTCTATCCCTGTCCCTGCAACCACTAAGTTGTCATCTGTCTCTACGGATTTGCTTATTCTGGACATTTCATATAAATGGAAACATAAAATATATAACCTTTCATGTCTCATTTCTTTCAGCATCATGTTTTCAAGGTTCATCCACATTGCAGCTCATAGCAGTACCTCACTCCTTTTTAATGACTGAGTAATATCTCACTGCATAGATTAATACCACTCTTATTATCCATTCATCAGGTGACAGGCATTTGGATTAGCCCCCCCCCCATCTTTTGGCTATTATTAATAGTGCTGCTATGAATATTCCTGCACAAGATTTATTTTGAACACCTGTTTTCACACCTTTGAAGGTATATATCCCATAGTGGAATTGTTGGGGCCATATGGTAATTCTTTTTTTTTAATTTACTGAGGAACCACCAAATTGCTTTCCATGGTGGCAACACCGTTTTACATTCCCACAAGCAATGTATGAGGAGGGTTCCAATCAACATTTTCTCACCAACACTTGCTATTTTCCTTTTGTTTTTTAATTATACCCATCTTAGTGGGTGTGAACAGGTATCTCATTGTCTTTGTCAAGCTGCTTTTCAAGGAGGTCCTTTTAATATCTCAAGAATGATCTATTCTTGTCTGCCTTGAAATAGTTTAAGATGGTCTTAATAGTCTCTGCAAATTATGAGTTTTCCAGTGAAAACAGTAAAAAATAAGTATAACTGAGTAAAAAGTAATTAAACAGATGGAAACCTGGCCTTCTAACTGAATGAGCTTCAAAAGAAAAAGCCACAGCTTCATTAAAAAGACAGAACTCAATGAATGTGAAGAATTAATACACTTATAATTTGAAGTGGATTTCTTTTATATTTGTTATAAATTATTAATTTCCCCCTTCATTGGTAGGTAAATAAAATCTATAAGAAAAAGTTTCTAACTTATTATTTCTTAATACTATTCACACCAATATATAACATATCCATATACCCAGGTTTGCTTGGGATAGCACTAGTTTATGACTCTACAATCCTAAAAGTGTCTGTCTTGGACAAAATTTTTGATGACAGAGTTTCCAATATATCAGCAGGTTCTTATGTATATTGTCTACATACATAGACATTTGAAGCTACAGTCAATGCAAATAGAAACCAATAAGTGAAAAAAAAAAAAAAGAAATTCTACCTTTTTGTAGAGCCTTTAGAGCAGTGGTTTTTCCACTAAATGTTTTCCCCAGTAAGCACCCTTTAATAGCAAATGAAGGTAATTCTGGTACTGTTGATTTGACTTGAGGAGGATGAGATTTTTCAACTAATCTGTGAATCACATGACCCAATATGTTATTGTTGGAGGGTGGTATATTATCAACCATTTCTTCTGGTAAGGCCCACTCTCCAATCATGTTCTGCAAAATAACAATAAAAAAAAAAAAACAATATTCTTAAAAGTGGAATTTAGACATAAAAATTTTAATATTTAAAATAAATTCAAATTATAGCAAACAAAAGTAATATTTTAATTATGTTACATAAATAGAAATAACATAAATAATATGCAAAAAAAAGCTTTGTATGGAAAAGTGAAAAAGAAAAAACTCAAAAATCCTCAACAGTTTATGAAAGTAAGCATATTGAGTTATTTGAGACATATTGTAACTCAGGTTGAGCATAAAGACACTTAAATTGAAGCTACTCTCAGTAAACAGATAAAAGAGAATAGTCATTTATCTGCCTTCTTATGCAAATACTAAACTTATTTTAAGATATTTTAATATAAGAAAGATAAAAGAAAGTATTCATGCCTGATATGATGCCCTCTAACTCTATTATGCTTGACTCCCAGTTTCTTCCGGTTTCTTGCTGAAATGATCAAATAATTACAGGTTTCCAAAAACTACAAATCATGCTCTTTGCAATAAAACTAGAAATCAATTTTAGAAAGAGATGAGAAATATAAATCCTTAAAAATTAAAAGCATTCTTGTAAAATAGTTCTTGGATTCAAGAAGAAATTAAAAATAAAAATGTGTAATGGAACACTAAAAAATAGATTTATTAAAAATATGGGATGGGATCTAACTGTACTCAGAGGAAAATTCATAGTCCCATAAAATGCCTGATCTAAAATAAAAAATAAGGGAAACAAACTAAAAATTAAAATAGGAACAAATAATTTTAAATAAATAAATGAGGAAGGAACTCATAAAAATGGAAATGTTTAGAGAGCAAAGTTACTTTTTATTGATATATTTCTAGAACTTGTCCAGACTAATCATGATAAAGAAATTGCTACTAGTTCTGAACAAAAGTGAAGAATAGCAAGTATCCATTTTGTAACACACAATGAAAGAAACAAGAGATTTTAAGGATACTTAAATTTTTTAAAAAATTCTATTATATTTAAATTCAGTTAATTAACATATAGTGCATCATTAATTTCAGAGGTAGAGTTCAGTAATTCATCTGTTGCACATAACACCCAGTTTGTTTCCTATAGTTTAGAGTCTCTCATGGTTTGTCTCCTTCTCTGATTCATCTTTTTTCCCCCCTCCCTTCCCATATGATCCTGTTTTGTTTCTTAATTTCCATATATGAGTGAAACCATATAACAATTGTCATTCTCTGATTGACTTATTTCACTTAGCATAATACCCTCTAGTTCCACCCATGTTGTTGCAAATGGCAAGATTTCAATTTTCTGATGGCTGAGTAATATCCCATTTTATATATGTACCGTATCTTCTTTATTCATTCATCTGTTGATGTACATCTGGGCTCTTTCCACAGTTTGGCTATTGTGGACATTGCTACTATAAACATTGGGGTGCATGTGCCCCTTCAGATCACTACATTTGTATCCTTTGGGTGAATACCAGTAGCACAATTGCTGGGAGCTCCATTTCTAACTTCTTGAGGACCCTCCATACTGTTTTCCAGAGTGGCTGTATCAGCTTGCATTCCCAACAACAGTGTAAGAGGGTTCCCCTTTCCCTGCATCCTTGTCAACATTTTTTGTTTCCTGACTTGTTAATTTTAGCCATTCTGACTGGTGTGAAGTGGTATCTTATTGTGGTTTTTTTTTTTAATTTATTTTTTTTTTATCATTTTTTAAATTTATTTTCAGCATAACAGTATTCATTGTTTTTGTACCACACCCAGTGCTCCATGCAGTCCATGCCCTTCCTAATACCCACCACCTGGTTCCCCCAACCTCACACCCCCCACCTCTTCAAACCCTTCAGATTGTCTCTCAGAGTCCATAGTCTCTCATTGTTCACCTCCCCTTCCAATTTCCCCCAACTCCCTTCTCCTAACTCCCCATGTCCTCCATGCTATTTGTTATGCTCCACAAATAAGTGAAACCATATGATATTGTGGTTTTGATTTGTATTTCTCTGATGCCAAGTGATGTGGAGGATTTCTTCATATGTTTGTTGGTCATTTCTATGTCTTCTTTGCAGAAATGTCTGCTCATGTCTTCTGCACATTTCTTGACTGGATTATTTGGTTTTTAGGTGTTGATTTTGATAAGTTCTTTATAGATTTTGGATACTAGCCCTTATCTGATATGTCATTTGCAAATATCTTCTCCCATTCTGTAGGTTGTCTTTTGGTTTTGTCAATTGTTTCCTTTGCTGTGCAAAAGCTTTTGATCTTGAGGAAGTCCCCATAATTCATTTTTGCTTGTTTCCCTTGCCTTTGGAAACTTGTCTAACAAGAAGTTGCTGAGGCTGAGGTCAAAGAGGATGCTGCCTGTGTTCTCCTCTAGGATTTTGATGGATTCCTGTCTCACATGTAGGTCTTTAATCCATTTTGAGTTTATTTTTGTGTATGGTGTAAGAAAATGATCCAGTTTCATTCTTCGGCATGTGGCTGTCCAATTTTCCCAACACCATTTGTTGAAGAGACTGTCTTTTTTCCATTGGGTATTATTTCCAGCTTTGTTGAAGATTAGTTGACCATAGAGTAGAGGAGGAGATATTTTCAAATGATATATCAGTCATATACAGTATATATTTTGCACACACACACACACACACACACACTAGAATATTACTCAGCCAACAAAAAACATGAAATCTTGCCATTTGCAACCACATGGATGGACTAGAGTATATTATGCTAAGTGAAATAAGTCAATCAGAGAAAGATAATTATCATATGGTTTCACTCATATGTGGAATATAAGAAATAGTGCAGAGGATCACAGGGGAAGGGAGGGAAAATTGAACGGGATGAAACCAGAGAGGGAGATAAACCATGAGAGATTCTCAACTACAGGAAACAAACTGAGGGTTGTGAGAGGGGAGGTGGGTGGAATTACTGGGTGACAGGCATTAAGGAGGGCACGTGATAAGCACTGGGTGTTATATGCAACTGATGAATTACTGAACTCTACATCTGAAATTAATGATGTACTATGTGTTGGCGAGTGGAATTTAACTTAAAAAAAGATACAGTAATGAAAAAAATGAGTTTCAGAAAGAAATGTTTGTTCAATGCACAAAAATATAAATTTTATAAACAGAGCTAAGTATAGTAGGAATTCAGTACATAATAAGGTTTATATTTCACAGTAACAGAGAAGTAGATTATTTCATAACTGGCACTGGAATAACTTATGGCCACATATTAAAAAAAATAAAGTTGTATATCCTTATATTTTTTATGAAAATAGATTCTGGAACCAATAAATCATGAAGGCACCAAAATCTGGATTAACATTTATATGTTCCAGGATGGTATTTTTAAGCATGGAAACCAGAAAAAGGCTGATAAATTTGGTTATATGAAAATAAAATATTCTACACATTCCCCCCACATAAACATACCTACATACAATTTAAACATATAGAACAAAAGGAATATGAACATATATACCTTTGACAAAGGGTTAAGAGTCTTAGTTTATAAAAAGCTGCAAGTAATCAGATAAAAAAGAAAAATATCCCAATAGAAAAAAAAGGCACAAAGAATATGAACAGTCAGTACCCAAAATAGAATAAAATGGTCAATGAGTTTTTGAAGCAATGTTAAAATTCACAGAAATAAAGATACCCAAATAAAACAATGATGCATCATATTTTGTCTAACACAAAAAAATTAGTCATACTTCTCATTCAATACTGGTGGGAGAATAATTTAACACATTGATTTATTGTATTTTCTAAAGTGTTCAAAGTTGCTATAACATCACTGTAATAATAATTTAAAAATTTAAAAAAATTAACGACATAAAAACAGATAAGAATCAGGGTTTAGTTTAGATACAAATTACTGAAAACTTTGGTAAGATACTATTTTTTCTGAAGTCACTTAAACGATCTTAACAAATTATCTTTGATACATATATAAAATTTAATAACATAAGTAGGTAACAATTTCATAAATTCCATCCACAATCTACAAAGAGTAGAAATTCTTATCATTTATGATATATTTTAAGATTATTTGAAATTATACTGAACTCTACATCTGAAACTAATGATGTACTAAATGTTGGCTAATTGAACCTAAAAAAAAATTATTTGGAATTAGTACATACAACTTATTTATCTAACTATTCAAATTTCAAAACACTCTAATGTGATGTGTCAGTGGTCCAGAACATTATGAATTCAAGATATATCAGCTTATCAGCTTTTTAAAAAATCGTGTTTGTCTCCTCCAATTCTTATTAAAGATGATCCAATTTTTTTAAAGGATTTTATTTATTTATTTGACATAGATTACAAGTAGACAGAGAGGCAGGCGGTGGGGGGCGGGGAGCAGACTCCCTGCTGAGCAGAGAGCCCAACGTGGGGCTCGATCCCGGACCCTGGGACCATGACCTGAGCTGAAGTTAGAAGCCTTAATCCACTGAGCCACCCAGGCACCCCAAAGTTGATCCATTTCATTAGCACTTTTTAAAAAAATTTTATCACTTGCCCCCAGTCATCTTGTCCCCAACCCCTTTAACTTTGTCTTCTTAGTCCAAATAACTGGGACAGAAAAACATGAGAAATATCTACTGGGGGAGAAAATGAGCTCCCTCAACAACATAGTGCTGTCATGAAAACCAAAGAGAGAACAAAAACAAAAGACAAAGTTCACTATATTTCTTCACAAAACACAAGTCAATTTTTCAACTTCTGCTAATCTGAATTCCCTTATGTCATTATTTTTTTGGAGGAGGAGGAGGAAAGTAGTATCTTTGTTCTGACTACAAGTCAGGATATAAATCTTTACATTTGTATATTTACATTAATATATAGTCTATGTGACATAGCATAAATATTCATATATGCCAGGTCATATATAAATGTATACATGTTTTATATATGCTCTGTCATATATTAATAAATACATGCCCATATTGTTGCATTTAAATTTTTATCAGTATTCTTTCAATATCTATCAATTGTTGGACAAAAAAATGTTCACTCAGAATATAAACTGATAGATTTGATAAGTGCTATAGAAGATTTACCTGGTTTGGTGACAGAATTTCAGATATGACAACATTCTGAGGTAAAGAAATGCTTTTTGAAACAAATAAATAAAAACACCCCAAAGTATTCATAATAGGTTTTCCTTTAAAATTGGTGGAATTAATTACTAAATAAATATAACTGTATCTGATTATTACTTCTGGTCAAATTATCTTTTCTTTGTAAAATTTATTTTGTTTTAGTTTAATGTCTTTGGCTTTTCTAATAATTCTGTGCACAATAATTATGTGCATTGTTCAAAATTACCTAAATACTAAATTGCTTTCCATAATCACTGAATTAGAATATATTCCTTGCTTCCACTTTCATGGAATCACTTATACTTCTAAATCAGACAAGTGATAATTATTTTATGTAATGTGGCCAATCAGAAATGAATCAAATTAAAAAAACAAACCAGAGAAATTATTCTTAAAAAAGAAAAGGCTTTAACACTGCATCAAAACTTATGATGTACTATATGCTGGCCACCTGATCACAATTTAAAAAAAAAGACACCAAAAAATAAAAATAATAAAAGGCTTTAAGTCCAAGTCCAGTTTTAACTGGAAAGTTTCCAATGTTCTAATGATTTTGTGCAGTATAGTCATTTAATCTCTTCTAAAGGAACCATTCTGGGACTGAAATCAAATGACCGGGGTTCCCATAATAGTTCTGCTACTTATTTGTTTTGTACTTTTGTCAATGTCTCCTCTTTGTGTAATAATATTATCTATTTCACGGGGCTGCTGTAAAATTGAATGAAATCCTTGTGTGTGTGTAGCCTATGTGACTGTGCACTTTAAATGCTTAACTATGAAGTTCTCAGGCTGCTGTTGGAGGCACATAACTGTGTCACATAGGAGGGTTACCAACGGGAGAAACCACATTCAGCTTGTACCCCAATCCAAGAGGCATTCATCCTCACAAAGGGATCAGAATAAAGCCCTGTTCCATCACTGAATTAGTGGTAGAATGTGGCCAACACAATGGGATAGAATGTTGACCATGCAGAGAACATTTTCTTTGAATGGTTAGGTTAGGAACATTTTCTCTGAACACTTAGGCTAACCTGTGGAGATAAGGAGATCAAGGATTTGGTGGAACACATTTTGTAGAACCATCTTAAAAATACAGTTGATAAAATTTCTAAATGAAGACCAAGATAAAGGGTAAGTCAAAGTAATCATCTCAGGTTGGAATAAAAACATGGCAGGGAAAAAGAGGTCAGAAGAACTGACAAAAGGAAAATTCAGACCAGAATGAAGTTACTAGTTTAAATACAATGAGCTAAAGAGAACCATTAGTGAAGAGGAACTAGATTTTTCTTTTTTTTTATCAGATCCCTATTTTACATGGTTGGTTATATCTAATTATGTTAATTATATAATAAAATTTTATTAGAGGAAATATCATATAACAAAATGTACCATTTTTATTCCTTCAGGTACTGTTATAAATAGATATCTTACTATTAGTTTCAAGACTCTGATGCCTAGCGTGGACAGTCCTAAGTAAGTATCACTTGGTTCAAACTATTGATTTAACGAGATACTTTTTCTGTGTAGATGTGCTCCCTGATACTAGCACTTGATTAGTGGAAATTGTCATATATATATAATAATTATTTTTCTTTATTTCTTTAAGTAGTAATAATTTTATTGTCCCTGCATAAATACCATCAGTATGCATACTTGAGAAGATACAAAACTCAAGATCCACCAACACCTAGAGGTCCACCTCTCCCTGTGGATTCTTGTCTACCGACACACAGGGACCATGAATTTACAACAGTGTAAACAGCCTCTGCCCTTGGTTGGAAGTCACTACATATTTACCAGCACTGTTCTCATTCATTGATTTACATTGACCTTTTTGGAAACTGAATTCTGAATTCTTGGGACCATAGGATCTACCTATTCTTGCTATCTTCATAAATTACATGGATCTTACCCACTGATTTACAGCCTGGATCCCCACTCACACTCACATGGTTCTCTGTATCATATTTTAGGTAACTCATGATTACACAGACTTCTGATTCTGGTTTTCAATCTGTCATATCCTTTTTGTTTTCTATGTTTTGATGTGTCACTATCCTTCATCCCTCATTATTAACCATGGCTAAAAGCAACATGAGCATTTACACACAGCATCTGCTTGGGAACAGTGTGCTTGGATATAGGCTGATGTGCACACTTCAGGGAAAACCCTGAGATCAGTCATGTGTTCAGTTCAAGTGGTTTGATGATGATGCTGGTGGAGGTACACAGTTTTCTCAATACATTGTTTACTTCTGTGTACATGATTACCTTTGGACTCAAGCAGATGTACCTCTTTCTCATTTCTTGCCACTTCCAAAGATCCAAATTAGGAAGAGAGTTTCCTCATCTACTCTTTTTTTTTTTTTTAAAGATTTTATTTATTTATTTGACAGAGAGAGATCACAAGTAGACGGAGAGGCAGGCAGAGAGAGAGAGAGAGAGAGAGAGGGAAGCAGGCTCCCTGCTGAGCAGAGAGCCCGATGCGGGACTCGATCCCAGGACCCTGAGATCATGACCTGAGCCGAAGGCAGCGGCTTAACCCACTGAGCCACCCAGGCGCCCCCTCATCTACTCTTTTAAAGAAGGGGCAGGCATGGTTCACTTTGATCAACTTGGATAACCAGAATCTGGGCCTTGGGAGATATTATTCAGTCCATAAAATCTGAGTGCCTCTATCTAACACAACATCCAACCAACAAACAAAACACTGGATTATGCCAGTGATGGTTACTAGTGGCATCCTAATGTGGCTTTTGTAGAGTGGCAGTGCTAGTCTGAAAGCGCACATAGTCCAGAATTTGGTCTCATAGATTGTTAGAACTTACCAACATCTGTACAGCCTAATGTGTCCCAGATATTCCCCGTTTGGTAGGCTCTACATTTCTTACAATTCAATTACAGATGCCTTCAAAACAAAAACAAAAACAAAAACAAAAACAAAAACAAAAACAAGACAAATGCCTTTTCTCCTTAGAAAGAGAAAGAAGTTCTTAGGGAACACAACAGTTACAGTGTTTTTGACATCTGCCTGGGTGTTCCTGAAAGGCAATTTTTTAATCTATATAATAAAACCAACAATGAACAAATTGTCTTGCTACAGCATGGCCAAAGGACTTAAGATGGAAGCTTCTAATAAAGTGTTTTTGAGAAACACCACAGGTAGTAACTCCACAAAAGGGGGCTATGAACCTTTCAGAGTACAGCCAATGCACAACCAATGCACTCCATCATACAGATCTTCAAGCTGCCTTAGTCTTGCATCTCCTATGGCTGGCTTTCTCTTGCACACCATTCTACAAGAAGTGAGAAAGTGATGACAGTCTTTGATACCTGAAATACAATTTTGTTCATACCTTACAACTTGGCGGTAACTCACCCCTTCCAGTGTTCCCATAACCACCTGTGTTTATCCACACTTAACATCATGCTCTGGAATACTGGTTTTTGTTTTGTTTTGTTTTGTTTTTTCTCATCTCCACTAAACTGTGAGCACCAGGAGGAAAGGATCTCTATTTTAATCAACTTCATATCTCTAGTACTTAGTGCGGGCACAAAGTAGACAGTCAATACTTATTGACTGAATTAATGAATCAATCAAGCAATCAGCAGCACAGGCTTATGTGAACTGAATAAATGAGTTAATACATGGATATTATATTTTAGTAATTTTGATTAAGTACAAAGATGATTTAGATACAACCCAATTCCAAATCCAGGAACAAGATCAGAAAACATCATCCTCACAGAAATTATTAAGAATCCACATACCATGTATGAAATGAGCTAATCCTGGAAGCATTTCTAGAAGTCATGGCTGTGCAGGATGATTTTGAGGGAAACTCTCCATTAAATCCAGGTATTTTGGTTTTTTGTTTTGTTTTTGTTTTTATTTATTTTTTTAATGGCAGCACACAGCATCCCAGTGAAAATGCAGTAAATTTAAATAACTTTTAACTTAGGGACTTTGTAAGAAGCAAGGCCAGAGATTTCTCAGTGTCCTGGCGAAGAAAAGAGCAGCCTGTGTGAACGGGTAGGTAAGAGCCGCTCTATGGCAAGCTGTTTGTGACCTCGTTAATTTCATATTTTTAACTGCCTATTTTTCTTGGGTTTGTTAAACTAGGTTGACCCTACCGTGTACCTCTGACTGGCAGATAATAAAAAAATAAGCTGCAGGCATTCCAGCTCTCTTTGTGGCAATTGCCTAGGGCTTCCTTACTTTGTTTCCAGGACTTTAATGTGAGTGAGTCCTGTTCTGTTCCTGTTCTGCCTCACTTCCAGCCTGCCGCCTTTGTTTTCATTTTCTAGTCTGGTTCTCACCCAATCTGAGCTTTGATCATTGGAGTATTCAAAGGCCTTGGCTTGAGCCCACCCCTGCCTCTTCCTGTTTTCAGTGACTTCAGGTAAATTATCCTGACCATCTTGGTTCCAGCTCTAAGAACTCAATCCCGGGCACTAGCTCTCCTGGCTGACCTCTGTTCTGGATCTGTCCTGTCTCCTACCAGAGAGCATTCGATATTATGGAAGGACATTTATGACAGCGGCAACATGGAAAGTCACGTGGCCATATTCCAGGTACAGTGCTTGAGAAATCTGTCACTCAGAAAAAAGACATACTCCACAGACATAAATAGGGAAAAACTTGGTAGCTTTCAGAGGCTGTGTTGTCTCCCTTTCCTAAGCTTTCTATCTTCCAACCACCCCAAAATCCTGAGGGAATCTGAAGGAACTGCTGAAATCTGTAAATTAGATTTAAAAATTCCTGACAACCAGCCAGAATTCTCAGGAGAAACAGAGGGGGTAGCTGGTTGCCTTATCTGGTGGGGAGTTCAGTTCATATAACCTGGCCACCCGGTTTCTTGACCACTGCGTGGTGCTTGTTTGATAGCCAGGGTCCAATGGAAAGGATCGATACTGTCTTATACTGTCTTTGTTAAGGAGGAAGAGAAGACATAGCAGCTGGCTGATGTGTAACTGAATTCTGGCCTCTCGTCCAGGAGCTGTTATGAAATGGGCTCTGTGCAGGGGCCCAGATTAAAGGTCTCAGAACGAGTTGAAAAGATGAACTGGCCCCGCTGAGTGAGCTTGGCAGCTTTTCTGAGTCATCTGACCTCCAGTCAGGTCTGAGTATTATCAGCTTCCTGACCATACCTCTGGCCAAACAGTCTGGCCTTCAGGTTCCAGAGAAGCCAGGGAGGTGGGGATGTACACCTCACACTAACATTGGTCAGGGAGGTGCACTTCCAGAGAGAAGGTATGCCCCCACACCCCTCTGTGCTAGAGCACGCAGACTGGGCCACACCATTATCTACCACCAGGAGGTACAAATGTGGCTCATGGTAATGAGGGAAAGGAAGAGGTTAACTCTACTTCCCCTGCCATGCTGAGCTGAAGACTGTTCTGGCCAGAGGCAGAACTGAGTCATCAATGCCTGTCTATCAATCAATCTCATGGTTAACTCCAATTCATCAGCCAATCTGAAGAACTGGTCTTAATCAAATTATGTCTTTTACTCAGAAGTCTGATCATTTCTGTCCCAGCAGTAGCCTTCCCCAGGCTGTCTTGATCTATTATTATGAAAACAGATGTGTTTATTTTATTTTTTTTATTATGTTATGTTAGTCGCCCTACAGTACATCATTAGTTTTTGATGTAGTGTTCCATGAACAGATGTGCTTAATTCTAGCTTTGCACAAAAGAAGACCTAGGATAACAGAGTCCATCTACCTTGTACTTGTTTTTAGAGGGAAATTCAAGTTGGTCATGATCAATTACCTAGCATGTGGTGCTGAACACTGTCAAAGCTTATAGGCCCACACATGGGGGAGTCTGGTACCTCATTCTGCAATCCACTTACTCTAGCTGGTAACAGATCTGGAAATTCAGAATGCTCAGCACTTGCAAACAGTGGCAGTCTTCTTTTCCTAAAACTTTGAGCAACTGATTACTTATGCATTAGGCAGCGAGAATCATGGAGCTGATACTTTGTCTTGTAGGTTTGATTAGCAGGGGTAACTGACACTAAGTCATTCTGAGAGATCCTCTGTCCTAAAAACTTACATTTCAGTGCTGTTGAAATTCAGTGACAAATTGGATGTAAACAATAGGCAAGGGCTTCTACTTACTTAGTATTCTGATTTCAGACATATTCACGGTGACTCACAGAGAGGGATCAGTGAGAGATTAGCTTATTTACCCCAAAATGGCAGGTTCCTACTCCTGGCTCCATTCACTGCTCTGGAAAGCCACCAAGGCCCTTCCAAGGCATTAAACGTGACACACCAGGAATTACAGCAGCTGTGTGTCTAGCCCAATGTTTGTCAAAGCACAATTGCCTGGAGCTAGAACAAATTGAGACTCTAAGTCTTGCATTTCTCCTGGCCCCAAATGCCCTCGGATATATACTGGACTTTATATCAGAGCCCTATCTATGCCAAGGCTGCCAAACAATTCTGGTGGTGGTAGCTGTCCTTATAAAAAATAGTAAATTTCATTCCTTAGTCGCTCAAACCATGTTCTCTTCATTAGGGAGGTGGTAGTCTGCCTCAAGATAATATAATAATATAATAATCTGTAATTATCTATAATACAATAAATCTATAATAATCTCTGTGCTCTTGCGGCTCAAGTAACTTTTCCAGAAGCTTTTACATCTGAATTCACCTATCTGCTGTGATTGCTTAGCCAGGGACACATTTGGCTGGAATTTCTCTAATATCACAAAGTGTGTAGACACTATGATTTGGTCTATCTAGCTTGTCACTGAAAAATTCATGAGAATTTTTCCACACAGAATGCCCTCTCTCATAGCAATGGCTACTGCATTCTATTTTCATGACTTAACTGCTAAGATTGATATCTTAAAGAGGTATGGACCACCCGCCCCCCAAAAAAAAGCTTAGAGGTGACTACCCATTGTATAAAAGACTATGGTAAATCCAGTGTACCAAAGAATATGACTGATACACCCTGGGCATTGGGTAGGAGGAGTGCAATGGAAGGGTCTTCCAGGGGAGAAGGTTTCTAGTTTTCAGCCCAAGACATCTGCCCCACACCAAAATTCAGACTTTCTTAGATCCATTCAATTTTCTTGAGATTAACAACCCCATGTGTTCTGACATGACATGTGTAGCTGACAAGACACAGTTCTAGAGTTCAGATCTTTAAAACCTCTTCTAAAATATTAGGTGGGCAATCTGAGTAACTAACTGAAGATAAGCTGGACTAGATGCATAGAATCTGGCTCCTCTAGTTGGCAAAGTAGGTAGAGGATGAACCAGAAAATCAGTGTTAGAAAGCCCAGGAAGGCCTGAACCATCCTTTGTCTTGCCTGACCCCAGATGAGAGGATCCTAAAAGAGGACTGGCTTCTCCCTAATCTATGTCATCATGAGAAAATAAAAATGGGTGGTGGACATTCACTCTACTTTTAGTCATCTCAGCCATCCCAAACTCTTTTTCCTTTGCTATATCCTTCTCTCCCCTCATTCTGTCTGGGTACCAATCTTTGGCCTTGTAAACCATTTCTTTTTTATTATTTATTTACTTATTTGACAGAGTGAGATCACAAGTAGACAGAGAGGCAGGGAGAGAGAGAGGGAGAGAGCTCCCTGCTGAGCAGAGAGCCCAATGCGGGGCTCAATCCCAGGACACTGAGATCATGACCTGAGCCGAAGGCAGAGGCTTTAACCCACTGAGCCACCCAGGTGCCCTGTAAGCCATTTCTAAATTCTGGTCTAATGCCTTGGACTTGATACCTTAATTCAACTATTCCTACCATGGTTCTCTAATGAGGTTAGGTTGTCACTTATTCTAGTCATTTAAAGTGAAATACCCTTTCCATGACCTAAGGTCTCCTTCCATCCCCTCACCCCATGGACAGAAGTCCCAGACTTCTGTCAAACGTACTCCAGTGCTCTGAAACCTTTGATCCACAGCAGTTAGAAGACAACCTTGTTTCTTGGCAACCACAGGCCAAGGGCAACTATGTCTCTCTTTGAAAACCAATACATTGATGTTCTGTTCTTTAAGTTATTATCACTATGGATGATTTCATGAATCGCACTACTCTAGGGCATACTGGTGACTCCACCAAGACACAGCCACATAATGAAGCTTAGTCTGAAAAATCCAACCAGGTAGCCCTAGTTGATCCACAGCAGTTAGAAGACAACCTTGTTTCTTGGCAACCACAGGCCAAGGGCAACTATGTCTCTCTTTGAAAACCAATACATTGATGTTCTGTTCTTTAAGTTATTATCACTATGGATGATTTCATGAATCGCACTACTCTAGGGCATACTGGTGACTCCACCAAGACACAGCCACATAATGAAGCTTAGTCTGAAAAATCCAACCAGGTAGCCCTAGT
>NW_019154089.1:51205848-51321289 GCF_002288905.1 Enhydra lutris kenyoni
ATTATGAGAGAAATTTAGGGGGTTGGAGGCAAAACTCTAAACAAAAGGGAGAAGACACTGAAGCTATGAAATGTATGACATATAAACTAAACTAGAATGATAGTGAGAACATTCCTTTCAATATCAAACTTCTTTTCTAACTATTTGGATGTTGATCATGATTCTCACTACTTATCTTGGGAAGTGTTTGTATTTTAACAGATACCTCTGAAGTCTTAATCCAAAAGAGTGATAATGTGGGGTATCAGGTACAATGGCAGGCAGAAGTTTAAAAGTAGAATGTCTAACAGAACATCTCAACTAAGAATATGAAAGCAACTGCTTACTCTACCTACTTAAAAGGCAGCTACATTCCTGCATGTCTGGAAACAAAAGATACAAACATATCTTCATCGTCAAAAGACAGTGTTAAGACTTCTTTCTCAGCAGGGGATAAAATGCAATAAAACAATTTCATGTGAAAATAAGTTTCCTATACTTGACTGGCAAATATGTACTCTGAGACATTTTATGTGTCCCGAGTAAACATGTGTCCTGAATAAACAAGTTGTCCCTCCAAAATTCATATGTTGAGGCCTTAACCCCACCGTGATGGTATTTGGAGGCAGAGCTTTGGGGAGGTACTTAGGTTTAGAAAGGTTTATGAGGATGGGACCCCCATGATGGGATTAGGATCCTCTTAAGAAGAAGACAGACCAGAGTTCTCTCTCTCTCTCTCTCTGTCCATGTAAGGACACAGTGAGGTAGCCATCAGCAAGTCAGGAAGAGAGTCCTTATCAAGGAACTGAATCAGCTATTATCCTGAACTTGGACTTTCTGTAACTGTGAGAAATAAAATTTCCTATTGTTTCAGCCACCCAGTCTACAGTATTTTCTTATGGCAGCCTGAGCTAATACAACACATATCTCTTAAATAAGTAAAAATAATGATCTATTCACACTCATCTACTAAAATTAATCAGTGTACTTGGATCAGTTACCCAGTGATGTCACTTGAGTGATACAGGCTTCAAGTTAATATTCTGTCCATAAGGGAACTGATTAATAATACACTGTGAAAACTGGGTCATTCACTGGGAAACCAGGGAACACCAGGGAACAAGGCAAGAGCCAAGCTGGAGTGTCTACGGTCAGAATTTGAGTCTAGAAAGCCACTGGATCAAAATAAAGCCTGGAGTTAAAGAGTAAGAACAAGATAGAATCTGGAGCTTAGGGTCAACCAATCAGATGAGACTTATGTAGGAAAGAAACAATCTCATGGCCCATTTAGTTTCACATTCCTATTCTCCATGGAGGGGGAGGGGGAAAGACCTGGTAATAAGCCATTGTATAAACAAATTTGGGGATGGGTATGTATACATCTTCTGTAGTGACAGGAGTATTCGAGTTAAACCATAACATAAACAAATGCATCTTTAAAGTCTAGTTAGTGGAAAATCATAAGACAAAAGCGCTATTGATTAAAAATGTGCATCCAACAGCACATTAAAAAGATTCTCCAGGGGCGCCTGGGTGGCTCAGTGGGTTAAGGCCTCTGCCTTCAGCTCGGGTCATGATACCAGGGTCCTGGGATCAAGCCCCACATCGGGCTCTCTGCTCAGCGGGGAGCCTGCTTCCCCCTCTCTCTCTGCCTGCCTCTCTGCCTACTTGTGATCTCTGTCTGTCAAATAAATAATAAATAAAATATTTAAAAAAAATAAAAAATAAATAAAAAGATTATCCACCATGACCAGGTGGGATTCACCCTGGGTTGCAAGGATGGTTCAACATTTGCAAATCAATCAATGTGATAGAACAAATCAATAAGAGAAGAGAGAAGAACCACATGGTTCTCTCAATTGATGAAGAAAAAGCATTTGACAAAATCCAGCATCCGTTCCTGATTAAAATGCTTCAAAGTATAGGGATAGAGGGAACATTCCTGAACTTCATCAAATCTATCTATGAAAAACCCACAGCAAATATCATCCTCAATGGGAAAAAGCTCACAGCCTTCCCGTTGAGATCAGGAACACAAGGATGCCCACTCTCACCACTCTTGTTCAACATAGTGTTAGAAGTCCTAGCCACAGCAATCAGATAACAAAGAGAAATAAAAGGTATCCAAAGTGGCAATGAAGAAGTCAAACTCTCTCTCTTTGCAGATGACATGATACTTTATATGGAAAACCCAAAAGACTCCACCCCCAAACTAGTAGAACTCATACAGCAATTCAGTAATGTGGCAGGATACAAAGTTAATGTACAGAAATCAGTTGCTTTCTTATACACTAACAATGAAAACACAGAAAGGGAAATTAGAGAATCGATTCCATTTACTACAGCACCAAGAACCATAAGATACCTGGGAATAAACCTAACCAAACAGGTAAAGGATCTGTACTTGAGGAACTACGGAACACTCATGAAAGAAATTGAAGAAGACACAAAAAGATGGAAGACCATTCCATGCTCCTGGATCAGAAGAATTAACATTGTTAAAATGTCTATACTGCCTAGAGCAATCTATACTTTTAATGCCATTCCAATAAAAATTCCACCAGTTTTTTTCAAAGAGATAGAGCAAATAATCCTAAAATTTGTATGGAACCAGAAGAGACCCCGAATTGCTAAGGAAATGTTGAAAAAGAAAAACAAAACTGGCGGCATCATGTTGCCTGATTTCAAGCTTTACTACAAAGCTGTGGTCACCAAGACAGCATGGTACTGGCACCAAAACAGACACATAGACCAGTGGAACAGAGTAGAGAGCCCAGATATGGACCCTCAGCTCTATGGTCAAATAATCTTCAACAAAGCAAGAAAAAATATACAGTGGAATAAAGACAGTCTCTTCAATAAATGGTGCTGGGAAAATTGGACAGTTATATGTAGAGGAATGAAACTCGACCATTCTCTTACACCGTACACAAAGATAAACTCGAAATGGATAAAAGACCTCAACGCGAGACAGGAATCCATCAGAATCCTAGAGGAGAACACAGACAGTAACCTCTTCTATATCAGCCACAGCAACTTCTTTCAAGATATGTCTCCAAAGGCAAAGGAAACAAAAGTGAAAATGAACTTTTGGGACTTCATCAAGATCAAAAGCTTCTGCACAGCAAAGGAAACAGTCAACAAAACAAAGAGGCAACCCACGGAATGGGGGAAGATATTTGCAAATGACAGTACAGACAAAAGGCTGATATCCAGGATCTATAAAGAAATTCTCAAACTCAACACACACAAAATGGATAATCATGTCAAAAAATGGGCAGAAGACATGAACAGACACTTCTCCAATGAAGACATACAAATGGCTACCAGACACATGAAAAAATGTTCATCATCACTAGCCATCAGGGAGATTCAAATTAAAACCACATTGAGATACCACCTTATACCAGTTAGAATGGCCAAAATTAGCAAGACAGGAAAGAGCATATGTTGGAGAGGATGTGGAGAAAGGGGAACCCTCTTACACTTTTGGTGGGAATGCAAGTTGGTGCAGCCAATTTGGAGTACAGTGTGGAGATTCTTTAAGAAATTAAAAATGGAGATTTCCTATGACCCTGCAATTGCACTACTGGGTATTTACCCCAAAGATACAGATGTAGTGAAAAGAATGGCCATCTGTATCCCAATGTTCATAGCAGCAATGGCCATGGTCGCCAAATTGTGGAAAGAACCAAGATGCCCTTCAATGGACGCAATGGATAAGGAAGATGTGGTCCTTATACACTATGAAGTCTTATGCCTCCATCAGAAAGGATAAATACCCAACTTTTGTATCAACATGGACAGAACAGGAGGAGATTACGCTGAGTGAAATAAGTCAAGCAGAGAGAGTCAATTATCATATAATTTCACTTATTTGTGGAGCATAAGAAATAACATGAGGACATGGGGAGATGGAGAGAGGGAGTTGAGGGAAATTAGAAGGGGAGATGAACCATGAGAGGCTATGGAATCTGAAAAACAATCTGAGGGTTTTGAAGGGGCAGGGGGTGGGAGGTTGGGGAGCCAGGTGGTAGGTATTATGGAGGGCACGTGTTGCATGGAGCACTGGGTGTGGTGCATAAACAATGAATTCTGTTACACGGAAAAGAAATTTAAAAAATGTGCATTACAACACACACTATAGGGTAATCCAACAACCACAGCAACCTCAACTGATCATGAATTTAAACACCAGGTTTTCGTTAAAAACAAAAATCACAGCAATTAAAAACCATGAACAGCTTGCAACAACATAGATGATCCTTCTTCCAAAATGGTAACAACTTGTTCATGGGCATGCACAGCAGATCTCCATAAATTGCCAAGTGCTTTGTGGCAGAGACTTAGAAAAATCTGTGTCTTCAAGAAAGCATGGCCAAATTTTAGTTTATGAAGACCAAATTTTGGTAACTCCCACTCATTCAGTAGGTAACTGCTAATAAGCAGTTTCTATAAAAATCAAATACTGTGGGATTCTGGGTAATTTGCCAGTAAGAGTCATAAAAAGGACTTGCATGTGGGAAAGTTTGGGATTTACTAGGAGGAGTCCACTGCACAGTCAAGAACCACTGGCTGCTGGGTGGGAGCTGTGCTGGAACAGCTTTGGCTCTTAAGTAGTTGGGCTCCTGGCTTAGCCTGCTGCCCATAGGCCACTGGGTTTTCAGGACTGTTCCCCACTCTTGGATGAGTAGTTCATGGTTATCCTGTAACATGACGCTGCTCCATGAGGCTTCCTTCTTGGACAGATAGATGATGTTCCTGGCCATACTGCTCTTGAACTAGACCTCTCTCATGTGTATCCAGCTTATAGAATGTGATGATTTAGGAAATGATGTTAAGCAATGAGTTTCAAATTTTAATCTCTATAAATGATGTGTACATGAATGAAAATTTGTTTTTATGTCTATTTCTAGTTGTAATATTCAAAAATTTTAAGCATCCTAGCTTATGCTGACAGACCTTTAAAAGTGTGGGCCTGAAGCCCTGATGTATCCATTCTTTCAGGATGCTGGATCTGGGCGTATCAATAGATACAGTATGCTAAGTATGCTAAGAATGTAAACTTTTCTAAGAGTTTATGTAACTCTTAGAAGAGTTTAAACTCTAATTTCTAAATTATGCATTTACTTGAAGGATTAAAAATCCTGAGTAAATTTAGCAATGATAAATATGGACAACGGTTTCCTTTAGCTAAGCTGCTGATTGTTGCCTCTTCCTCCTAAGAAAGATTATTTATGCCAGATGATATAGTTTACAAGTTGAAACATTTATTTTTTACCTGCAGGAACATGTGAAAAGTTTCTGAGGAGAAAAAAGCTCTAAGAACAGGGAGTGATAAGAGGATAGTTTATAGTAATATCCTAACACCTGTGCATCATCTATTTTCCATCATGTAGTCGAAAGGAACAGAACATATAAACATATATCAGAAATCCTAGGGTAATTTTCATTTCTAGGAAAACAGCAAAAACTATAAACAAAATAAAGTATATTGCTAGACGTTCACATACTCCTAACAAAAGTTTATAATTTCCTGCAAAAGAAACATACCAGCTGCTTCAGGATGTGGGTAAGACAAGCATGTTCCTGTGGTAATGATTTCCCAAACAAGAAAAAAATTAGAAAGGCAAATCTTTGCTAAGCTGCAGACTACCAGGTCTCCTGATTTATGAAAGCAATAAGAATAGAGGAGATAGAGCTGTTCAAGAAAAAACTTAGAAATAAATATTCTATAAATTAGCAAAATCTGTCAAATAAAATGACTTTTAACTTACAACAGGAAAAAATACCTTCACATATTTTAATATCAGAGCATTTATTATGCAAAGGGATATTTTAGGTTAACACACTAGATTTACTATATTCCACAACCATACTAAATAAATATGCATGTATATACTATAAAGTTCTAGCTAATTCTTAAATAAAAATTCTTTTAATAATATAAATATAGATACATCCAATTACAATGATGTACATTTAATTTCTCATTAGCTCACGTCATCATTTTATCATAAATGTGTCCTTGGCTAAGCAATGACAGCAGATAGGTGAATTCAGATGTAGAAGCTTCTGGAAAAGTTACTTGAGCCACAAGAGCACAGATATTATTATAGATTATTGTATTATAGATAATTATAGATTATTATATTATTATATAATAATAATTATCTTTTTTAATTTTTAATTTAAGTAGGCTCCATGCCCAGCATGGAGCCCAGCATGGGACTCGATCCCACAATTCCAAGATCAAGACCAGAGCTGAGATCAGAAGTCAGATGTTTAACCAACTGAGCCACCCAGGCACCCCTATAAATCTATCTTTTTAAAATATTAACAAATTAGTGCTATTTCACACTTTGCCCTATTCATTGTCATTCATTCATTTTATTCATGCATCCTTTCAACAAACATTTATTGTGTATTTGCTAAATATCAGCAAATGATTTGGTCAAATTATTCTTCCTTCTCTCTTTTTTTTTCATGTTGCACTTATTACGCTTCTAAAACTCATTCAGTGATATAATAGTGGGCCTCATTCTTCATTTCACTGATGCGTATTTACCTAGAACTTCCATCTGAGAGCTCTTAATTTTATATCTTTCTTCCTAAAGGTGCAATGAAATGCAATGGGGAGAACAGGGTGATGAGGAAAGAAATTTATATATATTATTTGTATCCAACATGCAGTGCACTTGACTAAATATTTAACACATATTATCTTAAATAAGTTTTATACAACAAAATAAAATAGGTATATTAATATACCCATTTCATAAATTGGGAAACTAAGTCTCTCCCAGGCTTCCCAAGGTCTCACCTTGGTGGGCCTGACCCAAAGTCTTTTAAGCAGCTCTTTAAGCGCAAGTGACACCCATTACTTTTTCAAATCTGAATAAAGCTTTGTTTGAATCCATGGTACTCCTAAATCCAGAACTTCTCTTCTTTCATATGTCCCTAAAAACTATATACAATTTAAATAAATTACTAAAGAAATACCTTTATGCAAGGGTTTTTGTAGTGAAGGTATACAGCTCATACAAAGAAAATGCTGATAAATAAGTTAAAATATTTTAAAAATTCTATAATCTATCAGCCCTCACAATGTACTATGTTTTATTTTTTTTCAGACCACTCTCTGAGTATTACTAGGAGTAACAGATAACAGATTATGAATAGGCTAGGCATTTAAAAATTAATATATAAATACAAATTAAATCAAGGGAAAAAGCAAATATAAAATGGTGATTTTTATTAATAAGGATGAAATGACACAACATCACAAAATTAATGTTAGAGAAACACCACACATTATGTTGCATTCTCTCTCATTATGCCACGTTTGTAAGTACCTTATATTCTTCATAATCATTGTTATCGAGTAAGTCCCTCTTCTCCAGTTCTGTAAGTTGTTCTGCAGAGGGCTTAGCTGGTAGATGCTTAATAGAAGCTTGCTCATATATGGGCTTTCCATTAAAAAACAGTTCCTTCCAATCATGCATCAACTTATATGGAATCATACTATAGCAAAAAAGATTTAAAAGAAAAGTAGAGAAGAATCAATGTTTAGTCCAATATATATCTTAAACCTTGGCTTTTACATTATTAAATTCATTCCCTACTGTCTGCTGTTTGAGACTGGGGATTCCACTTACTATTACTGTATATTGCTAATGGCTAGAGAACGTCTCAAACTTAGTAGGTTTGAATGAATCCATGTTACCTCGAGCCACTGATTCTTCAAACTTTCATATTGACTGTGCACTAACAGAACATATGCCTGAAAATAATGAGTGCTATCCTAAAACTTGGGTTTTTCTAAAACAATTCCCAGCCATGACATTAAATGGCTGTGCAATCTTAGGAAATTCTTTAAATGTTGTAATATCACTGTCTTCCTGTGCAAAACGAACAGACTGAGTATTTTCCAAAGCCCTTTTAGGATGACAGTTGGTTTCCATATTTGCAATAATTTCTAATAGAAAAGTCAAATGTATGGTGTTTATATTGTCATTGTATATTTGATGACCTTTAAAATTATTTTTCAGTAACTATTTCTATTTAAATCTGATGAAGGCTTAAGAGGTAATCAGGACAGCCTGATAGGAAGACAGTTTCAAGAAGAACAAAATGCAAAGGAAGGAAAGAGTCTGACATAATTCTGATGTATTTCTCTAGAAATAGACTAGAGCTTGAAATTACAACAAAACAAGTAGTATTTCATTCATTTCATTCTGATACATGCCACATGGATGAAACTTGAAGAGGTTAGGTTAAATGAAATAAGCCAGACACTAAAACAACAAATCAAATATGACTTCATTTATATTAGATACCCAGAGTAGACAAACTCACAGAGATCAAAAGTAGAACAGAGGTTTATCAGGGGCTGGAGAGTTATTTAATGTGTATAGCACTTAATGTGTACAGTACAAACTTAAGTTTGGAGTAATAAAAAAGTTCTGGAGATAGATGGTGGTGACAGTTGCACAATAATGTGAATGTACTTATGCCACTGAAGTGTGTTTCTAAAATGATTAAAAGGGTAAATTTTGCATTATGTATGTTTTGCCACAATATGAAAAGTAGTATTTCAATTAAATGTACAACTTCAAATATAATCACCTTATGTTTCCATTAATAAAATATTTACAGTTGCTAAGGGTTACTTTGTAGAGATATAAAAGTTTAGAAACTGATAAGTTCAGCCATAGAAATAATATAACATCAGAATTATTGAAATGGCATTGGTTTCTATGGTGATGCAAGTGATTAATAACTTATATATTGTCCAAAACTTAATCTTACAGTTACTTAATTAATATCCTATTATCTGAATATTAATAATTTTAAGAAGCAGTCTAAAAAGTCAGTTCTTCTGAATTGGCTGATACCAAAAATTTACCTGTGCTTTAGAAAAAAAAAATACTGATAATATCTTGTTCAATGAAGTAACATGAGTTTATCTTGACTGTTGGTAGTGTAGAATAATAAAATATGTCATTGTTTTGTTCAATTGCAATTAAAAGACACATATATTACACAATATACAAAAAATAACTCAAAATGAATTAAAGAATGTAAAACCTGAAACCATAAAACTCCTAGAAGAAAACATAGGCAGTAAACTCTTTGACATTGGTCTTAGCAATGACTTTTTTGGATTTGATACCAAAAGCAAAAATAAACAAGTAGGACTACATCCAACTTAAAAGATTCTGCAAGGCAAAGGAAACAATCAATAAAAAGAAAAGGCAATCTATTGAATGGGGGAAAATATTTCCAAATATTTGTAAATCACATACTAATAATATCCAAAATACATAAAGAATTTATATAACTCAATAGCAAAAAAAGCACACAATCCAATTTTAAAAATGGGCAGAGGATCTGAATAGACATTTTACCAAAGCAGACATAAAGATGTCCAACAGGTACATGAAAAGATGCTCAACATCATTAATCATCAGGAAAATACAGATCCAAACCACCATGAAATATCACCTCACACCTGTCAGAATGGCTGGTATCAAAAAGACAAGAAGTAAAAAGTAAGGATGTGGAGAAAAGGGAGCCCTTGTGTACTGTTGGTGGGAATATAAACTGGTGCAGCCACTGTGGGCAATAGTGGGTTCTCTAGAAGATCTTAGTCTAAGTAATTTGAGATGTATACACATTTAACTGGGTCACCTTATCTTTGCCCTTGTGGAATCCCTTTCACTGAGATCTACTGTTATGTCATTCCCCTTTAGCTTTCAGCAAAGAATATCACAAGAAGTAAGTCTATGAAGACAGATGATACATCTGCTTAAAAGATGTTGCTGAGGACATTCTCCACTAGATTGACTACACTACTCAGTGTGTCTTAGGTGAGGGTACCATATAAGTGAACTTATATGAGTGCCAAGAAGAGATATGTATTTTGTAAAGAACCGGAATGGAAAATGGAAAACACATGACAGGTTGTACTTCCCTTTTTACTTTGGCTACCAGGAAGCTCAGATAAAATTTGTAGCTCAGTTGCAGCAACTACTGCTGCCAATATAACCATGTTCCAGTTTATCCCTTGTTCTTAACTTTCTAGTTTAATTTGGATTTTCCTTTGTTCTTATTCTGTCATAGTATTAATATATTTTGTATTGTTGACTATTTCCCTCTAAGTATATTAATTTCTTTTAGAAACAAATTGCAATAAAAATAAACAGACTTAATGACCAATAAAATAATCTTCAAACAATTCCAAGCTTTTAGGAAGTTCCAAGTATTTCAAATAAATTATCATAGTCATCTTAATTATAATCTAGACACAAAATTTAATTATTAAAAGACATACAAATACACCTGAAATTAGGCTCATTAGGGGATGAGTTAAGTCAGTAATCCAGGCATCCTGGACCCCACTTCTTAGTATTTTTTTAAGAAAAATTATTGTCTCTCTTATCAACTGAATGTCTACATTACAGTCTTATCCTCTCTCATTTCCTGTGATGTCTCTACTGTAATGATTATAACAAACAACACTTACTTATTTGTCAACATCCGGTAGTCTGCCACCTTAGTAGACAAATCAAGTATTTGATCCAAAATTACGGCACATATTGTGTAATGCTTTCTGTAACGAGCCTGAGCTCTTTCCACAGCAATCTGTTCATGAATTTCCCTCTCTCTGATGGCTTGTTCCTCAAAATCAATCTTGGCTTGTCTGGCCAAAGCCTAAGAAAGGCAAAGACATTTTTAAGTCAATGTAATTTGCGATGATTCACCTGAAAAAAAAATTATTTCAATAGGCAAAAAAAAAATCTCTAAATAGAATGAAACATCTTTTTACACCAAGAAAAACTTAATCACAGAAGAGCACTTTCTCCTTATTAACTACTGAGTATGATGGCAAAGATGATATTGGAAATATTCCACCTTTAGCGTATCTTATCAGCAAAATAGAATACAGAGAACAGTGGTATAACTGTGGAAAGCCCAATGAAGACTCATGATAAATTGGATCTTAAGTGTTTAAAAAGAAGACTTGAGTTCATGGGTTGCAAATAGAGGCAGGGATCACAGAGAAACAGACAAGTCTGTGTCAGACTCTAGCACAGCTGGCCCCTTCCAAACCATTTTAGGAGCCCTAACCTGATATATCTGCTCTGCCTGGCCAACGCCCCCCAACTTTTAGTGAGAAAGTTCTAGGATACTGATTCATCCTTAGAAAATATTTTGGAAAATCTCTGATATTACTGGCATGAGAATATCACACATGCACCACAAATGTTTAATGTATTTAGACAACAACAACAACAAAAAAAACCCATTCTGCTTCTATAGCCTTAATAAATTGGTAAAATTCACTCATATAGAACACTTATTTCTGCAGAAAGTAATGTTTAGAGAAACGCTTTCTTCACACGAAGAGCAAAGGTCAAGTGCAAAGGTCAAAGCATGACTAAACGTTGTTTTTCAAATAGCTATCCCAGCTCCTTGAGAAATTCTATCCTGGGCTAACATGCTCCAGAAACCAGACTTGCCTCCAGTAACTTAACCCAATGAGTGTAAAATGGAGGTGAACTTGGGCCTTGGGGGAGCTGCCATCAGTCAAGCCCCAGCCTGTATACAGAAGTCAAGTCCTAAGCTCCTAGTCCCAGCCCCCCGCAGCCCCCATGTCCTCAGCATGAAATGGGGTATTAAGAAGACTTGGCAAACACAGAAAAGCTTACCAAACCATCCCATCGGGCAAATATTTCTTGTGATACTACTCACACATGACTAAATGCCTAACAATGGACGATGGCCTTTGTCCACTGAACCAAATGGAAGGTTCATTTGTTTTTGTTAGTGTTTTATATTTAGTTTGTTTTCTTCTTATTGGGAAAGTGGTCAGGCTGGGTGACCCCCAAGGTCAGTCCTGTCCATTTGGCAAGTTCAGGAATCACCAGAATTTGTTATTGTTGTGTTGTTCTATAGGCCCCGTCTTCCTGGGGAAAGCACACCATTTCAGTAGGAAGCTCTATGGTATGTTCATCACCTGTGAAGAGGTCTGATGAAGAGGAATCTAAAAGAGCAGGAGTAGCCAGATGAGAACTTGTGTGGTGACAGGAAATGGGGTGTGAGGTTGCTCGACTCAGAGTGACTGTAAATCATGTGGAAATGTTTCGGGTGGGAAGGGACCTAAGCCTTACAGGGACCAGTGTAATGATCCTCACCAGAAGGCAGCAGCTTTCACCTTGGTGCTGTCTTCTTTCCTCCCTCCATGCCTTTCTTCCTACTTTTTAGCTACTAGTTTTCTCCCTTTACCCAACCCCACCTCCCTGTACTAAACCCACCACCATTTCCTGTCGCACTGCAGCAAATTGGATTGAAGCCCTAAAAAAAGAAAGAAGGAAAAGGAAAAAGGAAGTCTGTAGGAGGTAGTCAATCTCAGTTGTTATGGGCCCAGACTCTGGAGTCTGCTAGAGCCAGCTGTGCTCCTGCCTACACCACTGACAGTCTGTGTGAAGGCGAGCTTTCTAAGTCTTGTTTCCCTTATGTGCAAAATGTAGACAAGGGTAGTGTCCACTTCCGACGGCTGTTGCAAGAATTATATGTACATGTGATAAACAAAACTCAATGCTGGACTCACAATAAATGCTAAAAAAATGTTAAAATTATTATAATTAAGTACTATTACTACTAATAGGTAGAATAGAAATTTGAAATCAGAAACAATATAGAATAGATGCTCAATTATCTTAAAGGATGAGGTAAAGAGATTTAATCTAAATACAATACCAAAACAGACAAAAACTGATGATGGACAACACAAAGTCCTCTCTCTCTCTCTCTCTTTCTGCACTACTGCCCCCCACCCCCTTTCCCCACCCTGGCCTTTCTTGAAATGTACTAGACATTGGCCACAGCCCTGGGGAAACAATAGTGAGCAGAAGCAAACATGATCCCTTTCCTCACGAGCTTATGTGCAGTGGGAGGGGCAGTGAAGAAGCCTCACAGTGACTGTGCACTTGTACAGTGTCATCAGGAAGGGTGATGGGAGTATGGAGCCTCACAGGAGTATGGGCCCTCACAGGAGTCCTGGCCTAGATAAGAAGTGGCCTGTGCACAGAGTTCTGAAAGATGAGGAGTAGCTGGGGAAAGGTATGAGGGAAGAAGGGGATAGCAGAAGAAATGACTTGTTCAAGGATCTGAGAGCAGACCAGTATGGCCAGAGTCCAGGAGACAGACAGGAGCAAGGTGTGAGCAGGGATCTGATTGAAGAGAAGCCATGGGTGGGTTTTTGAGTATGAGGCCAATGGTCAAATCTGAGAGTCGAGAAGGTTCCTCGGCCTGCACAATGGAAGATGATTTGTAGGAGATGATAGTAGGGCAGGAAATTAGTATAAGTTATCTCTAATTTCCCCTTCCTTCTTTTCTAACAGGTCCTTTTTACCTCCTGCTTCAGGAAATTTCAGCAAGACAGAAAAGCAGAAGCTATTGGAAACTCCTCCTCACTTTAAAGGACTCTCCTCAAAGGCAAATCAATCTCGGTCACTCCAAGGGAGTGGAAAGGAGGGAAGATTCTGAGAGCAAAGAGAAAGAGGAAGACATGTGCACCTACTTCTTGGCACTTCCTGGGGAGCAGGAGAGCCTCAGAAGGGAACATGTGAGGGACCCATGAAAGCTGGAACACCCTCTGCGAAAACATGTGCCACTGGAGGCAATGTGTGTGGTCTGGGGCAACTCGGGTCTCAAGGACAGCAGGCTGGGCCTGGGCCTGATGATTGCAGTGTTTCCCTGGTGACTTGGCCTGTGACCTGGGGCACCGTGCATCTGTGCATCTCTATGGGCAGAGGTTTGCTGGACTTCAAGCTTAGGCTGATTTAGAGAATATAAAGAATGTTATATCCCAACTGCAGTTGCTAATTCATAGCCACTCAAAATGGATGAAGGAGACCACTGTAGTAGTAGTTGTAGTCGCAGTCATAGTCATAGTAGTAATAGTAGCAGAGACTGGGTTGGTAGTGTAGACATGGGGAAAAATGGACAAATTGAAGAAATATTTAGTATGTGAAATGGACAAGACAGTGATGTTTTTGATATGGAAGAAAGGGTGGAACAGGATTCGAGTGGATACTGATGTTTTACACTCGTGTAACCGAATAAATAATGTTGCCATTTATGGAAATACAGAAACTTGAAAAAGAGCAGTTTAGTAAGAAGGGTCATAAATTTGGCTTTAACATGTTGAATTTAAGGTGTCACTGAGATATAAGAGTAGTGATGTCAGGAAAGCAGTTGAGTACGTGGGTCTTTACTGCAGAGGACAATGTATAAATGTATGGGTCGCCTATCACAGCAATTACATACCCTGGTTGTGCATTAAGAGGTTGTCTGAGGAAATAGCACAGAGGAGCAAAGAAACAGGCCTAGAACTAAGCTTTAAGGAGCCCTGGCATTAAATGTTTTGGTATTAGAGGAGAATGAGCCAACAAAGAAGGCCAAGAAGAGGCAGCCAATGAAGAAGGAAGAAAACCAGGAGAGCATTTCCATAGCAGAACTCAACAGAAAGGGATCACGTGATAGTGGACTAATAATATTAATAATATGACATATTACTAATAGCCTCTATCATTAGCAGACTTTTTACTTTTTAGTTTTTTAAAAAGATTTATTTATTTATTTGAGAGAAAGAGTGAGAGCGGGGGGAGGGGCAGAGGGTGAGAATCCCCAACAGAGTCTCCACTGAGGCTGGAGCCCAATGCAGGACTTGACCCCAAGACCCCAAGATCATGACCTGAGCCAAAATCAAAAGTTGGATGCTTAACTGACTAAGCCACCTAGGCACCCCACCTAACAGATTTTTTTAAATTTTAAGAGGTTTAAAAGTACTTCTAGAATTCTCTCCCTTCTCCTACCACAAACAATAACAAAAACTACAAGAACAGTAGCAAGTAAAAAAACAATTAAAAAAAAAAGTCTCTTCTCCACAAAAGGAAAGCAGTAGAATGATCTGCTGTGGGGAACTAGATATATTTTGTTTATTTAGTGCATGAGACTAGGAAGAGAAGGTAACAGTGTTCCTTTGGGAACTTCAATTCAGTATTTATTTCTTTGGCTCCTACTTGTACACCAGCCACTGTTGATGTAGGAGGTGATAAATTCAATGTTTGCAGAGAGAACCCATGAAATCAAGCCACCTCACAAAGAAGAGTGTCAGGGAAGCAGATACCTCAGCTTTAAGGAAAGGTAATCATTGTGAGAGGAAGGGATATAATTTTCACAGATGCTACAGAACCTCACGGTTCTGTTCTCTGAGGCTCTAGCAGGCCTGAGTGTTCTAATCCTCTGATGTCCGTTCAGGCTTAGTTAAAGAAAAATGCAGGTTATCACAGTAAGCCCAGTCCTGTTACAAATGCTTTGATACTATGCACTTCATTAACTGGGCTTGAAGCAGACATATTTTTCAATAGGCACTTAGAAAGATTAGCTAAACACATCATTTCTAAAGTAAGCAAATACCATTCAATCTATTCAAGTTCACTCTTGTCAAAATAGAGGGATAAAACAATTATCCAGATAATTCAGTTCTTTAAGAGAACACCTGAAATCAGCCATCATGCAGTTCAAATTCATGGAGTAATGGAAGTATAGTTCTTTACCTCTACCCCTAACATTTCAGCAATGTCTATTCTACAAAAGGCAAGAGCACCATTTTCTTTACTCTTAAATGATATTTCTAAAAATTGTATAATTTTGGCAAAAGCTGTATTTCTATTCATGGACTATCATAGTGTAAACCATGAATCTGATACATAAAGCATTCCCTTCCTATTTTTTATGAGGTGTTCTCTTCCATTCAGCCTAGTTTTGTGACTATTTTATGGCGCTGAAGACAGGCTATTTAAAATGCCACTCACGCAAGTTTTCTATTTCTTCAATCAAATCTGGACCAACAGATTGAATATGTTTGAAATACCTCCAATAGGAAATAGGCAAGAAGAAATCTACATAATCCATTGATAAAATAGATCTATTTTGATAACTAGAACCCATATACACATAAAGATAAGGAAAATATTAATGTATTAAATAATCAAAAGATTAGATATTTTGATTTTCAGAGTTATAAAAGGACCTAGATGGATTGATACCACAGTGACCAAGAGCATACCTACATATGTACCATTCTCAAATACAATCAACCAGAGTACCCTGGATAAGGGTTTGGAGGAAGGACTAAAGCACTGTGGACCTGATAAAAATCCTAATTTATCACAAAGCAAGGAATCATTTATTAAAGACTAACAGTATCTTATAGAAAAGAGGCAGCTTAAAAGTGCTCTCACCACCTGAGAATGTTCACCCAGAATAACCAAGACCAATACAATCCTAGTAAACTTAGCAGATTTAAAGGAAAATAAAGTAGATCTACAAAAATGGAATAATCATACAAGAAACTGAAAATTAGATTATCATATTATAGGCAATAACACTTTGACTTGAAGAAAATGGAATAGTGTATTTAAGATATTCAAGGAAAGAAAATGTGGACTAGGGATTTTATATAGAGCAAAACTGACCATCAGGTATAAAAGGCCTATCCTGTTATCAGAATACACTACACAATATCCAATACAACATACACGGAATATTGTTCCCTGAGCCCTTCTTGAGGAATCTACTGGAGAACGAGTTCCAGGCAACCAAAATGACTTTATGTGGACATAAAGATTGGTCGTGAACATCAAATATTGGTGGAAGCAAGACTAAAGAGGGAGAGTGTGACATGTAGAAGCCCTACGTGCTGTGATTTTACTTACACAAAGATAAAAATAGGGAGATAAGAGGGAGATCATATAAAAATTAATTCTTCTTAAGTGACTGGCAACTAAATGCAGTTTTGTTTACCATGACTTGGTAGAAAGGATCAAAAGTAAGCTTAGATTTTTAAGGGAGTTATCGTTTACCGCTTCTCGATCAAGAGCATCCTGGAAATCTTTAAGTCGTCTTTCCTCATACTGTTTTTCTCGGAAAATTCTGTTTTGCCATAAAACTTCCTTTTCATGTCGAACATGCATGAGCTGCACAGCGATCCTGCGTTCCTGCTGGGACTGCCGCATCAGTCTATTAATCAGCTGCTCCTCCCGATATGCCTCCTGAAAACACCATTGGGGGAGCCAATTATTTGTCAAGGCCATGTCCAAATTTCCCACTGGGTTAAGAAGGCTATGTATAAATAATGTGCACAAGGCAGAGTATTCCTTGGCTTCTGTCCTATGATTTAAATTTGAACATGGCAAAAATCAAGTTATAAAAATGAAGATTTCCAACAAAGGTTGTACCATTTTGGTATCTGGAAACACTATGATTTTGCAAGTCACAATTGCTTTAAGTGAATTGTTACTTTGTTTAAAATCCAATGAAAAATAAATTAGGTAACTGTTTTCAAGGTTTTATAAACAAAGAATATGATTCTCAACTTACAAGCATGTTTTCAGAAATTTGAAATTCCTGAAATAAATACTGGTTGTAAAAGTAAATGCAGACTTTGGCTGAAGATGGCAGATATGGTTAGTTGCCAGTGTAGACATCTCACTACCTGTGTGAGGAAAAGCTGCAATTTGATGGAATGGGAAGACTGGAGGAGAGTCTAAGAGACCATGACCTATGGCTTGTCTCAGAAAATCTGACTGGATGTAATCTGAAAGAGAAACTAGATGCATTCTCCTGGTTCTCTTATCTATTTTAAGAGAGCAGAAGGGTAGTCAGTACATGAGCAGTGGAATAAAGCATTAAATTGGGAATAGAAGCCATTGCAGCCCCAGTCATACCATTAATTGGCTGTGTTGCTTTGGACAAGTAATTTGGATTTTTAGGGCCTACTTCTTGACAGGTGAAATGAGGGGTTTAGGTGGAAGATGATCTCCAAAGCACCTTCAAGCTCTCATTCTGTCTAAACAGAGACATCATGTGGAAGGAGGAGGTAATTAAAATTCTCAAGGCAAAAGATGTAAAAGAATACTTAAACACTGGAGTTGTCCATTTAACACTCAACAATCCAACTGTTTAGGAAGAAAATCTAGCATTATTAATGACATTGTTTCAAATGATCTCTGCCACTGTGAGATTATGGGAGAAATACCCTATATATTTTCAGAATCTGGATGCAAATAATAATAACACTCTATTGTAAATTCCAAAACTTGAACCCGGGAATTATGTAAAAATGTAGATTAAATGAAATTTCAACTGAAAATAAACATGAATTTTTAGTAACATATATAAAATACAAAATAAAATCATGAACAACTTTGAAACATATGGGTAATCTAATTATAAATTTCTGGAATCTTTAATGTTAACCATTTGTTTCCTTTCAAGATCCAGTAGTGGAGCTAAGGCAGAATGCAAAAATTGCCACAAATTCTTCAGTTTTCTTCATCCATATCCTTGCAATTGTATCCTGCAGCTATTCTTATCAAAAAGCCAAACTGTGGAAAGAACCAAGATGCCCTTCAACAGATGAATGGATAAGGAAGATGTGGTCCATATACACTATGGAGTATTATGCCTCCATCAGAAAGGATGAATACCCAACTTTTGTAGCGACATGGACGGGACTGGAAGAGATTATGCTGAGTGAAATAAGTCAAGCAGAGAGAGTCAATTATCATATGGTTTCACTTATTTGTGGAGCATAACAAATAGCATGGAGGACAAGGGGAGATGGAGAGGAGAAGGGAGTTGAGGGAAATTGGAGGGGAGGTGAACCATGAGAGACTATGGACTCTGAAAAACAATCTGAGGGTTTTGAAGGGGCGGGAGGTGGGAGGTTGGGGGAACCAGGTGGTGGGTATTAGAGAGGGCACGGATTGCATGGAGCCCTGGGTGTGGTGCAAAAACAATGAATACTGTTATGCTGAAAAGAAAAAAAAAAAAAAAATATATATATATATATATAAAGTATAATCTATTGCTCCACTCCTTAAATATGGGGTATGGGGTAACCATTTGATTAAACTGACCAATGGGACATTAGCATAAAACAAAAACAAAGAACCAACCAAAAAATCCCACACACATGGGATCTGGTTTTCTTAATTCTCTTGCATTCCCACCCCACCACTGCTGCCACATTTTCTGGTCTGCAAGAAAATGAGAGACAAGGTAGAGTGAGGCACCAGTTTTCCCAGATGGACCTGAAGAATCTCTAGCCAACACACCAGCTGACCAAAGACATATGAGAGAGGCTGCTGAGACCAGCAAAAGAACAGCATAGCTGAGCCCAGCCCAAACTGCCTACCACATTTTGGGGGTGGTTTTGGGTATATAAAGCACAGTCACAACCATATTTTTTTAATAATATAGGTTTGATTTATTATTCCAAGTGAATTCTATAATTAATATAGAGTATATTCTATAATTTGGTTGTTTATATGGCAAGGCAATTTAGTTGTCCAGATGAGTTCTAGTCATTCTGACCCTTATAAAGAACAAACTGGATTGGTCAGAACTGTTTTGATTACTGACCACATATTATAGTTAGAAAGGTAAAAAGAAAAGGAAATCACTGTTGAATGCTGAGTCAATGCTATGGATGTAAAGCCTTAGTATGAAGAACCATCAAAAGTTGCACCCAAAAGTTGAGTGGAAAAGATTTATTTTTTTGTTCCACTGTACAAGTATTTCATATTTTAGAAATAGACTTTTTCCCAAAAATTTCACAGGGATGTGGAACACATTTTCTCATAGAAAGATACAAGCTATGGTTAGGTGCTTGGTGCAGCCTAAACAGATTTATGCTTAATCCCTATCTTAGATGAAATATTCTATATCTGCAATGAATAAAATCAAAAATTTTCTCCTTTAATTATATTTGGGGAAGATTTAGAAAGATATGCAACCCAAAATACCCTCAATTTGGATGCCAGGCCCTCTGCTTTTCGCATGACCTGGAGCCAGGAGCCTACCCTACTCTATGCCACGCTCAGAACGACAAGCAGCTCTTGGGGAGGAATGGAGTCCTGCAGGAAAGAAGCTAAATATTTAAGGATGTTGGGTTAAGACATAGGGGAGGGGTCTGATGTTCAAACACAGTTTCCAAGAAAATAACAAGGAATAGGTTTGGGAAGGTAGAGATAATTAAGTTGGAGTGGATCCCAAGAGCCAACCAAGATGCTAGCTAAATGACCATAGAACCAGCTGGGAGCTAAATTGGGTTGACAGTTTGAATATCTCCACTTTAAATGCATATGAGGTACTTCAAACCCATCAAGACCTAAACTAAACTCACCAACTCCCCTTCAGTTTTGGTCCTCCCTCAGAATTTCCCCATCTCAGTTGATGACCCTATAAAGCTATGACTTCTGACCTAAAATGTTAGTGCCATCCAAAGTTTATTCCTCTCTTATCATTCCCAATATCCAGTTCTTGAAGAATTAGTCTATTTTACCTCCTGTGTATGTTTTTAAGGCACCCTTTACTCCATTCCATACCAATGGGCACTGCCCCTACCTTGAACAATATCAGCCTCTCCTCTACCATCCTTCCCCCCACCCTTCTCCAAAATCCTCCCAAAAAACTTAAAGTGATTGTTCTAACCCTAAATCTCATCATTTCATTCATGTAATCCATTTCTTTATGAATCATGAGGCAAGAGAACAACTTGAGCACAGGTCTCTGGCTCTCTCTTCACAAGCCCAACTAAAACAGAGCATACAAACCCCAGGGGGAAACTACAACAACCTGGAAGCTAGAGAAGATATTTAGAGGCCTTCTTGGTAGCTCAGTACAAATGAAATCAGAGTAAAAGCATCTAGGGCTGACATCAGATCCATGTCATGCTCTCAAAAAGCTGCAGGTACTTGAGAGAAGCAGAAGAAATCCCAGCCCTGACAAATAACATTTGGGAAGAGAGAAGGATGGATAGGAAAACAGGCCATGTTGCAAGTGGAGATTTCACAGTCCGCCACTGTGGCCCGGGCACTTGTGTCAGCTGTGCAGGGAGGCAGGGACACTACCCTTGATAGAAAGGAGGCAGTGGAAGTGGAGGTCCCTTGCTGCATACCCTAGGCTGGTTGGAGGAACAGCAGTTTTCCCAAACACTGAAAAGAAATAGTTCCCTTGCTGGAAATAGCCAGAGCATTAACTCACTTTAATGTCTGTTAGGTTGCTGGTCCCTGAACAAATCTCTGGCCAGAGCCTTGAAAAACCAATGTTAATAGCATCCTGGTACAAAGTGAGGAAAGTCAGAAAGAATCATTCACCCCATTTTCCAGGTAAATATCAGGTCTAGATTATAAGCAAAAAAAAAAAGAGAAGAAAGAAAAAAAAAGAAAAAAACCCGAGCAGCCCATGCACAAGTGTTTTGTAACACAAATGGAAGTGTGTTAAAAATTCCATTGTTAGTTAAGGAAACTTGAAATAGGTAGTTATTTCACAATCTACTTTTTAATCATCCAATTTCCATAATCTATAATTCTTCCAGTTAAAAGAGAGACTATTAAGTAAAAGGGAGGATATATGCCTGAGTAAATTTATACATGTATCTGAAATAAGAAAGAACTTTTTAGCACAGAGATGAAAGGGGTTTTGTTTGTTTGTTTTTTAAGTTTTTCTCTAAGAAAGAAGTGAATCCATGGAGAAACAGTTTCACTTCTTCATACTTATGTGAAGTTTTATGCCAGTCTTTCATATTTAGACATGCAAATTTGTCCTGTTTACGTTCACATTTTAAATCACCTTCTCAGGTCTGTTCCTCCACATCATCTTCCATATTGCAGTAAATGCCACCTCCATCCACCTAACTGCCCAAGCTGGCCTCTCGTCCCAATTTTTCACTGCCTCACTGTCTAAGGAACCACTAATACCTATTGATTTTATTACTAAAATAGCTCCTGAAGCCACTTCTCTCCATCCCCATTGCCACCACCCTAAATTTAAACTGGGATAATTTCTAACTAGTAAGAATCCAGCTGCAACCTGTTTTCACTTGCTGTAATCTATTCTCACAACTGAAGTCAAAGAGTGATCTTTCTAAAGTCAAATCTGACCTTGTAACTCCTTTTCCCCTTTGCACTTAGGATAAAAGCTCCTATTTCCCTCTATACAGCTGCCAAGGCTCATCATGATTTGGTCTCTGAGGATGCCTGCCAAATGACTTCAGTTCACTAAGAACCTTAGCTCTCAGTGCTGAGCCATTCCATATGATATTCCCTCTGGATACACACTTTAATTTCCACCATTCTAGCCTCTACTGGAAACTAACCCCCACTCACATCCCACCACAACTACCCACAACTAAACTTAGCGTCTTCATGTTTCTATTTATCATCCTCTAGAAACTGTCTCTGGACCAAGTGAGGGCTATGTCACCTGTCCCTCCCATCACTTTCACTGCCCCTTCACACTCTAATCTCGTTTCTTGTTTATAGATCCTCTCCCAAACAGCAAGCTCTGTGAGAACATATTTCTCAATATTCTTATTCAGTATGGTATCCTAGGTCTAGCTAGAACAGTACCCAGAGCATAGAAGAGGCTCAGTGAACATGTGTTCAATGTGATAGTTGATCGGGGATTTTCAAACTATAGCTGCATCAAATTACCTAGAGGGTCTTATAGTACAGGCTCCACCCCAGAGCTGTGATTTGAGCTTGATTCAGTAGGTCTGAGGTGAGGTCTAATTATTTACATTACTGAAAATTTCCAGGTGATTCTGATGCTGCCAGTCCAGGAATCACACTGAGAACCACTAGAGTAAACCAATAAACAAACTGAGAGGACTAACAACTTCTCCATGTTGTTTTCATGAAAAAACTCCCTTTTTGATAATCTCAATTGATGCAGAAAAGGCATCTGAAAAAAAAATCAGTATCTTTTCAAGATCAAAACTGAACAAATTAGGTAGAGAAGGAATGTAATTCAATATAATGAAGGCCATGTATGACAAGCCCACAGCTAACATCATACTCGATAGTATGATGCTAAAAGCTATCAGCTTGTCAGCATTCCTTCAAGATCTGGAATAAGACAAAGGTACTTATTCTCACCATTTCTTTTCAACATAGTATTGGAAGTCTTAGCCAGCACCATTAACAATAAAAAGAATAAAAGGCATCCAGATCAGAAAGGAAGAAGTAAAACTGTCTCCATTTGCATATAATATGATTTTTTTTTTTACAGAAAACTCTGAAGACTCCAACAACAGCAACACAAAAAATCTGTTCAAACTGAAAAACAATTTCAGTAAAGTTGCAGGATATAAAATCAATATACAAAACTCACATGTATAAAAATGTGTTCCTAGGGCACCTGGCTGGCTCAGCAGGTTAAGGCCTCTGCCTTTGGCTCAGGTCATGATCTCAGGGTCCTAGGTTTGAGCCCCGCATCGGGCTCTCTGCTGGGCAGGGAGCCTGCTTCCTCCTCTCTCTCTGCCTGCCTGCCTCTCTGCCTACTTGTGATCTCTGTCTGTCAAATAAATAAATAAAATCTTAAAAAAAAAAAAAGTGTTCCCATATACAATGAATAATCTGAAAAAAATTGAGAAAACAATCCCACTCACAATAGCATCAAAAATAATAAAATATTTAGGAATAAATTCAACTATGGAGGTGGAAGATCTGTGTACTAAAACTAAAACACTGATAAAAGGAATTGAAGAATACATAAATAGATGGAAAGACATCCCATGTTCATGGATTAGAAGAATTAATAATGCTAAAATGTTCAAAATATCTAAAGTAACCTACAGATTTAGTAAAATCACTATCAAATTTTCAATAGCATTTTTCATAGAAATAAAAAAAAAATACTAAAATTCATATGAAACCACAAACAACTATGAATAGCCAAAGCAGTCTTAAGCAAGAAGAACAGAACTGTAGGTATTCCTGATTTATGTATTCAAACTGTATGGTACTGCATAAAAACAGACATATAGACCAATGGAATAAAAGAGAGAGCCCAGAAATAAATACATGCTTGAACAGTCAACTGATCTTCAACAAGAGTGCCAAGGCAACATAATGGGGAAAGAACAGTCTCTTCAAGTGGTGCTGGAAAAATTGGATGTTCACATGCAGAAAAATGAAAATGTATGCTAATTTCACACTGTATACAAAAATCAACTCTAAATGGATTAGACTTACACATAAACCTGAAACTATAAAACTACTAGAAGAAAGAACAGGGGGAAAAACTTCTTAACATTGGTCTAAGCAATGCTTTTTTTCTTTTTAATATGACCCCCACAGTACAGGCAACAAAAACAAACATATATAAGTAAGATTACATCTAACTAAAAGCTTCTATACAGTAAAGGAGACCACCAATAGAGTGAAGGGGCAACCTACAGAATGGGAGAAAATATTTGCAAATGTACATTTGGTTAATATCCAAGGTATAAAAGGAATTCAAACAATGTAATAGCAAAAAACCAAATAACCCAATTAAAAAAAAAAAAAAGGGACCTGAACAGACACTTCTCAAAAGAAGGCAAACAAATGGCCAATAAGCATATGAAAAAGGTGCTCAACATCACTAATTAGCAGGGAAATCCAAATCAAAACCATAATAAGATAGCACTTCACATCTGTTAGAATGATTATCACATTAAAAAAAAGAAAGAAAGAAAGAAACCCACAAGAAATAACATGTGTTGGCAAAGATGTGGAGAAAAGGGAACTCTAAAAAACTGTCACTGGACATGTAAACTGGTACAGCCTCTAAGGAAAACAATATGGCAGTTCCTCAAAACAATTATGAATAGAATTACCATATGACCCAGCAATCCCACTTCCTGGGTATATACCCAAAGGAAATGAAATCAGTATCTGAGAGAGATGTCTGCATCCCCCTATTCAATGCAGCACTATTCACAATAGCCAAGATACGGAGAAACCTCAGTGTCCTTTGATTGAGAAATGGATAAAGAAGATGTGGAGTATATACACAATCGCATATTATTTCAGCCTTAAAAAAGAAGGAAATTCTGCCATTTGTGACAACATGGATGAACCTGAAAGCCATTATGCTAAGTGACATAAGTCAAATGTAAAAATATAAATACTGCATAATCCCACTTATATGCCAATCAAAAAAAGTTGAACTTATAAAAGTAGATCTTAAGTGTTCTCACCAAACACACAAAAAATTAACTATGTGAGGTGATGGATGTGTCAGTTAATTCCATATGGCAGTCATTTCACAAAGTATACATATATCAAAACATCACATCATACACATTAAATATATACAATTTTTTATTTGTCAATTATATCTCAAAAGAACTGGAGAAAAGTTTCCTCTTACCTCCAAAAGCAACAATGGATACACATACTTGACATAGATTTTAGGTTCCTTTTTGGCCAGTACTTTTTTTTTATTGAGGGAAAATATACATGACATAAAATTTACCATCTCAACCATTTTTAAGGGTCCAATTCAGTGGCATTAAGTACAGTTACAATGCTATATAACCATCACCAGATTTTAGATTACTTAGTAAATCTTTTATGTAGATTTCTTTTTCTGAGTGTATTTGCCATGGTGATGTGAATATGTTCTGTTGACATTTGATTCAGAGTAACAGATAATAAATAATGAAGATACATATATATGTGTGTGTGTGTGTGTGTGTGTGTGTGTGTGTTTAAAAGACTAAATTTTGCAAACTTTCCAGAACTATTATTCAAGCTATATCTATATATTTTACCTCTTGTGCTTCGTGGGCTATTAACTGGTCCATTAACAGTCTCCGCCGTCTTTTCTCCCTTTGCTCTCTTGCAAAAGCATCTTCCTCAAGGCGCTTTTGGATTTTTTTAATATAGTCATCATCTGAATAAGTGTTTAACAAATCAGTAGTTGTCTGGCCTGCTGTATCTGCAGAAGTCTTGGAGGCACTAAGGATAATAGTTATTATTTAGATTTTAAAAAAACAATGCAGTTACATGCCCCTACTTTTGACTGACTATGGAGGAAGACCTCAGGAAAAGGCTCCCTTGCATGCTCTATGAAATTCCAGTAACTTTCTGAGTGCTTAGACCAGTGGCCTGGCTCTTATTGGGAGCTTGGCAGCTAAAAAATGACTTGCTCATCATACCACACTGGCAAACACAAGACTGACCTAGCCTCTTGCCCAAGTCCTGAAGACCCAAGTAAGAAGACCTGCTTTGGTTCCTGTCCTACCTCATGTCCAAAATTAAAGAATCAGGAAGAACCTGGTGGTGTTACCAACAGAAAGCAAATATGCTCAATTTAATGGGACAATGGTGGCTTAATACGAGAACTTACAAGTTCATTCAAAAGTTACCTTTAGAAGTAAAAGATACATTTTTATGTATATAAGGATCAAATAATCAATTCTCATCTGCATACCTCCTTACAAAATAAACAGGATACAATAGTACAATGGTAAAAGATATATCTTGTTACCTGCCAATAAATGTTTTAATATTACAAATATTTTTTCATGTTACAAGTTCTTAATGTATTTAGTATAAAATACAACTTACTACCTTATTCAAAAACCAAGGGCACATTAATATGGTATAAAGGAACTAAATTGTCCTTAATTTCAGTACAGATCTAAGTATTCTTAGAAAGCACAGTTAATTCATATTTAATGAAGTAACAATTGCATGTCTATAGATCATATTGTATTACAGTTCATTTTTTGTATATTTGCTGCTCCTAGATGAACTCTGAGCTCATGAGAAAAGTATCCTATTATACTCCTCTCTGTCCTGGTGCATCATAGTTCTGACAAATAGCTGATGTCTGCTCAATTTCAAATGATATGTTACAAATTTTGATACAGAGTAATTTTTTAAAAAAATTCACACAGAGAAATTGTTTATTTTATCAACTGGGGCTCAACATTTAGCTGTATTCTGTCACTAAGAGTCTTTGAGCAGAAACTGTGTAGCTACCAAAGCCTCAGTAAGATCAAATACAGAATTTAACTCTATTTATTAAGAATTAGTACAATTAAAAAAAAGAAAAAGAAGAATTAGTACAATTAAGTACTTAAGAAAATTATGTGGCCTAACTTTTTAGATCATCCTTTAAAATTACTATGTTTTTTCTCAAAAGTTTTTTAAAGATTTTTTTAATTTATTTGACAGAGAGAGCGAGCGAGCGAGCACAGGTAGGCAGAGTGGCAGGCAGAGGGAGAGGAAGAAGCCGGCTATCCACTAAGCAGGATGTGGGGCTCGATCCCAGGACCCCGGGGGTCATGACCTGAGCCTAAGGCAGGCGCTTAACCCACTAATGCTACCCAGGCATCCCTCAAATGTGCTGTTTAAAATAATTAACTTTGGATTGTACATGGTTTAATATACTTAACGTGGTTTAATATACATAACATGTTGTTACTCCTTTATTTATCAGTCTGTGCTCCACCCATCCATCTGCTGTCTCACTCCAATTAAGGTCTGAAGAAAGCTACATGATATTTACTTGAATAAATATTCGTTTTCCTAGATGTGGGTTTCTTGAGGGCAATAATTACGTTTTCTCTATATCTGTTTGTCAGGCCTCCACAGAGTTAATATTTGGGTGTGTCTGAATTACTAGTAATTGAAACCTTGACCAAATTTGTATATATTTAAAAAATAATTGCTAGGAAGGGTCTAAAGTAAATCTATGGATTCAAGTGTCAAATTATAGCAGGCGACAACCTCAGCTTAAAAAAAAAAAGTAGCAGCTAGCATTTATTTATTATTTGTGTTAGAAAATAAAGACAAAGTACATGTGGGGGAAAAGCAGCCATGGGAGCTCTTGCATTGCTCTCACTGAGACAATGTTTCCTTCTTCCACAAAAGAAGAAAGATGTACTTTGTGGTGACATCCCTGAGGAACTGTTTCAGGAGCAGCCTGTGAAAGGGGCAGGGGCAGAAATTGTTCTTTATGGTCGACTTATGAGATTTTAGTGCTTTCTGGAATCAAATAGTGTGAAGTTTTTGAAAGAGCCCAGAAGATGCTTGATTCTAAGCTAAATTCTAAATTCTAGATTCTAAGCTAAAAATTCAGAATGAATGCAGTGATTGATAAAGGACTTAACAAAGGCCCTTACTATACCATAACTTTTGTTTTCCTCAAAAGTTTGCTTTAGACCAGTGCTTCCCAACATTCTTTATCTGGGGCTATCAGAGAAAATGCTTTTTGTGCAGTATTCTGAGAGGGATTTGGAGTCCCAGGTGAAGCTTCACAATCCCTGGTGACTGGTCCAGGGAGTCTGGCTGCCCTAGGCCCTACCCTACTACCCTAAGAATTGAAGTGAGGATGTCTATAGTTCATGGCCCTCCAGTGCTAAATCTCTTGCAAGACCAAGTGGAGGCTTCTGCTGAGAAAGGATCTGTGATAGACACTGCCATTTCCTGCCCCTTTTCCACAAAACAGAGCCCCAGGTTTATTCAGGAAAACAGTGTACCCAGCCCAAGCCTACATTTCTCAGCCTCCCATTCTGCTAAGTGTGGCCATGTGACCAAATTCTGGCCAATAAAATGTAAACACAAATGTAAACTGGGACTTGTGGGAAGGTTCTTAAAAGGAGCTATTTCAGCTATTTTAGATAACTACTTTTTCCCTATCTTCCTTCCTTATATCTCAAACATGGGCCAAATGGCCAGAGCCCCAGGAGCCATCTTGTACTGTGAATATGAATGAATGTACAAAAACCACAACAGAACAGGGGAGCTAAAGGAAAGCCTCAGTCCTTGGTGAGTTTGGAGCTCCAACAGATTCCCTGAGCTGTTTACATTCTGGTTTCTATTACAGGAGAGAAGTAAACCTTTATTTAATTTAACCTGCTCTTGTTTGGGGTTTCTAAAGCTAATTGATAGAGAGACTTAGGTTCAAGATGGGTTGGCAAAGCCAATAGCCATAAGCAGGGTGAAAGTTTGAGCTGTATTGCACAGGATGATCTTTAAAATATTTAACAACTGAGGGCACCTGGGTGGCTCAGTGGGTTAAACCTTGCCTTCTGCTCAGATCGTGACTTCGGCTTCAGGTAATGACTTCGGCTTTAGGGTCCTGGTATCGAGCCCCGCATTAGGCTCTCTGCTTGGTGGGGAGCCTGCTTCTCCCTCTCTCTCTGCCTGACTCTGCCTACTTGTGATCTCTCTCTCTCTGTCAAATAAATTAAAAAACAAAACAAAACAAAACAAAAACAAAAACAAAAAAAAGTTAAAAAAAAAAACAAATTTAACAACTGACATGGCAAAGACACTAATCAGTCAAAATGAGTGCTGGTGCAGGAATTACAGGCCACTGCTATGTTTGGTGTTAATGCTGGTTGCTAAATTGCATGGAAATTGAGGGGTTCCAGGAAAGGGATAGACCACAGAGCAAGAGAGAATACTATTCACCTAAAGTAACAAAAGTATTTCAATATTTTAAGATGGTTGCTCTGGTAGATACCATCTACTTATCACTCCAGAGTGCATGGCAGGTGAGATGAGTGGAAGAAGAGTTGGAAGAAATCCAGTGGTTTCCTGGCCCAGGCGGGGATGAGGATAGTGGGGTTTGGGTGGTGGCTACTAGGTGGGTAGGCTTGGATTGTGTTTTCTTTAGCCCGGGGCAGCACTGGTAAATGGCAGTGGGAATCAGAATAGGGCATCAAAAGTTTTTGCAGAGGGTAGAAGAAAATATAATGTATGTATTCTTCACTTTCCTTTATTTTCCTTCCACACCTGATTTCCTCACCACTTCTTCTTTTTCTTATTTCTCCTCATTTGACTCTGTTTCTTTCCCTCAGAAATATTAATATGGAACTGATTTATATAATTTGTGTCAGCTTTTCTTCTTTAACAGAAATTAGTTCACATTCCATAAAATGTAAGTGAGCAGAATTTGGAAAGTTCCCATTTAAAAATGTGGAAGAATTCAAGTTGCTCCCACATATGCAGACCCTACTCAATTATCTTCTCTGAGTCAGTGACCCCTAATAGGAAAGAAAAGAGAGAGGATCTTTATCTTTAGGCAAATGAAGCCCATTAACCAGGCATTTTTTGAAATAAACTCACAGAGCTGACCATTTCAGTGACAGTTACACTCATTCTACAGTTTTTTTATTGCTGGTCCCTATGCTAAATGCTGAGCATGCAACATGAAAGAAACCAATGAGCATCTAATAAAGGCTTTATGACAAAGTTAAATTAGTGGTAACTTGAAACAATTTTTATAAATGCTCAAAAATTGTGTTAACTTAGGACAGTAAGCATAGCATAGAAAAATAAAATAACTTCCCAACTCATAATAGTCCTCCTGGTCTTTACAAAAGTTGCTCACGATCAATCAACCTGAATTTTAGCTCATTTACTTTCTTTCACGTATTCTCTTAATGAAGCTTCTACAAAGTAAAAAGATCTTTGGAGCAGCTATTCCCCATAAACTATTTTTGAGTATTTAAACGCTACAGGTAGAACAGAAAGCAGTTCTGTGATTGTTAAAGTAATTCACATCTCACCTTTCTTTGGCCTGGAGATCCTTTTTTATTAAGGCTTCAAACTTCTTAATCTCATTAGCCACATCCTTTAAAGAAAATTCGTTATCAGTTTTCCATCTCTAAAAGCCACTGAAAATCTTCATTTACTGTGTTCACTTTACAAATTTCCAAGGTTGTATTCACTACTATTTCAGGCTAATTAGGAGGTAAGGTATAAAAAGCTGCATTATAGAATACTTTTATAATTCTGGTTCATTATTTTTAGATTAGGCTAAATATAACTAAAAGAGTGTGAAAGCTGGGGGCGCCTGGGTGGCTCATTGGGTTAAAGCCTCTGCCTTCAGCTCGGGTCATGATCTCAGGGTCCTGGGATCAAGCCCCGCATCGGGCTCTCTGCTCTGCGGGGAGCCTGCTTCCTCCTCTCTCTCTGCCTGCCTCTCTGCCTACTTGTGATTTCTCTCTGTCAAATAAATAAAATCTTAAAAAAAAAAAAAAAGAGTGTGAAAGCTGCCTTCTCTGAATCATTCCACTCACAGTTCTAGCTCTGAGAGTGCAACAAAGGCCATTTAATGAGAATGGAAATTATCAAAGAGTCTCAGGCCATGAATTTTTGTTTGCAATTCTTTTAAAGAAGAATAAGCATTTGGGGGGGGATATAAATACTTCTTCAAAAATTATTATCTTGCATGTCTTAAACATTTCTTGTGCAACCTTATTTATACTATTAATTTGCTCTCTGAATATTAGTTTAGCTCATCCTTCATCTACTGTAAATCCTTATTAATAAACTTTAACCATCTGAGAGAAATATAAGAATTAAATACTTTTCTAAAATTTGGATCTGAAAAAAAAACCTCTATGAGTAATTTTCTTTAGAATACAAGTACAGGATATTTTTTAAATATTAAAAAATACAGAAATGTGGATTAACATAAAATGTATTGGATTTAGATATCAGAGAGACCCGTCAATCTCTGCTTTACTATCCTCAGTACCAGAGTGAAACATGGCAGCTTTCTTAGTCTCAGTTTCCTTATTTAGAAATTGGGGGAGTAATACCCTACTTAGAGAGTTATTTACAAATGAAAGATAATGTAAAGTTGCCAACCCACAGGCTGACATATAGCAAATCCTCAATAAATGGTAGCTGTTATCCTTTTCCTTAGGTCCCAGGAGAGAATATCATCAAATAAAGACTGGAGCAGTATGCAATGTAGGCTGCAGGAATTAGTATCAAAATGTAGTATTGCTCCACTATGAAATAGAAGCAGATGGTATCCTACTGGAATGACTGACAGCTGGTATGGTCTAATAAAATACCACTAGTGTAGGTATCTTAAATTTACACATACTGATAGCAAGCAAACCACTTAACATTTCTGGTACTCATAGAAAAATAGTGCAGCATGGTGAGAAGGAACTGAGTAAAACATATAGTAGGAATGGCATATGTACGGTATGTGTACCTTGACTGACACCTCTGTACCCATGGTGATTGTGACCCATCACAGCAGCACCATTCTAGAATATTTTTGTAGTGACCACAGAATCCTCAACACAGGAGTCCAGATTGGTACTGTCATTTAACATGAGCTACATTCTCTCATTCTGAACAAATAACAGTATAATATGGATTAGATATGCACACAGTGAAGAGGTTTTGAATGAGAAGGAACAACGCCACCAATAATTTGAAAAGGAACTAAGAAGTTGGGGGCAATCTCTATGTTTTAGAGAAAGATCTTTCTTTCATTAAGATTAACACAACACCCAATTAAAGGATTATCACTTACCTCTGCCTCTTTTTTCTTTTTCATCATTTTTTGGGCCTCAAGTGCTCTCAAAGTACGATTTGATGCAGGTTTAGGAATCTGTATGATAGCTGCTTGGATTTTGGCCATTATTTCATTTTGTCGTCTTCTGTTCAAGCGTTGCTAAATATCCATAGATGTTTAGTTATTCCACTCATCAGAAAAACAGGCTATGTTACACACTCACAGGTACACATATATACATTTCTCAGAACTCAGCAATTTACCAATGGAGTGGGTGTCACAAACATGTAATGTTAGAAAGCAGGTATCAATATGACTCATTTAGAAAAGTATGATATTAAAACACAATTGGGAGGGGGGCACCTGGGTGGCTCAGTCTGTTAAGCATCTGTCTTCAGCTCTGGTCATGATCCCAGGATCTTGGGATTGAGCCCCACGTGGGGCATTCTGCTCAGTGGGGAGCCTGCTTCTCCCTATCTGCCTGCCAGCTGCTCCCCTGGTTGTGCTCTCTCTCTCTCTCTCTCTTTGTGTCAAATAAATAAATAAATACATCTTAAAAACACACACACACACATGATTTTGGAATCCTCAGATTATGCCTATTAGATGTGTGCATCTTCATTCTAGGTGATGGCACTGAAAGAATAATAAAGGTGCCTCAGATACAAAGAAGAATATCATTCTTTCCCAATTCTACCTTCTGACCTACCCAATAATGTAAAGAGAAAATTCTGTCTCTAAAGATGACTTGAAGAGAAAATTCCATCTGGGAGATGGTCTTTAGGAGGTCTTCTGGGGAATCCAGGAGATATGACAAACTTCCCCCAAACTCAGTCACAGCTAAACAATGAACTCAGAGGCTACTTCAAATACTGAATTAAATACTGAATTATGTGATACCATTATTAGATCATCTCTTCTCTACCTGGGAGTATTTATTTTAAGTAGAACACAAGCATAAATGAAAGCAAAAAAAGAAATCGTGAAAATCAGACAAAATATTTTAAAGATTAGATGATTTATGAAGTAACATGTAAACCTAATCATGATTTTACTAAGTATTATATTAGAGTTAATAAGATCATTTTTTCCTATATCCAAAGAAACTTTAACCACTAAAAAGTCAAAAATTATAAATAACTTGGGGCGCCTGGGTGGCTCAGTGGTTTAAGCCTCTGCCTTCGGCTCAGGTCATGATCCCAGGGTCCTGGGGTCGAGCCCCGCATCGGGCTCTCTGCTCAGTAGGGAGCCTGCTTCCTCCTCTCTCTCTGCCTGCCTCTCTGCCTACTTGTGATCTCTATCTGTCAAATAAATAAATAAAAATCTAAAAAAAAAAAAAAAAAATTATAAATAACTTAAAATTTTTCTTCATTTTACTTTCCAAAATATAACTTTTCATATCGTTGTAATATGTTGATCTTTCCTTCTCAAGAAAACCAGGAAGGCATAGGCTCTCCCTATTTGCTCCCTGCAATTTTTTTTTTTTTTTTGTTATATGTGAGAGAGAGAACACAAGCTGGGGGCTGGGGAGAAGGAAAGAGGAACAGAGAGAGAGGGAGAGAATGTTAAGTAGACTGCAGGCCCAGCACGGAACCCACTGTGGGGCTTGAGCTCATGACCCTGAGATCATGACCTGAGCTGAAATCAAGAGTCAGATGTTTGACTAAGCCACCCAGGTGCCCCTGCTTCCTATCATTTTTAACATAATTTATTTAATATTTAATGGTTTCATATTTCCTTTTTCCCAACTTTCTTTGGACTCTTTCTGCATTACACTTAGCACATCAAAGTCAGATGGGCTGGTTCCTTAAAAATTAAGAGTCCCAGCACTTGGTCTTTACTTAAACACTGCTTTAGGAGTGCCTTGTTGCCTTGCCATGCAATGCAAGAGGGGAAGCACAGCGCTTTATCTACTCTCTGGCAAGTAATGAGATCATAAGATCCTCCAGAATTTGTCTCTCATCTTTCCCTCCCCTCTGCACAGGGGGCTGACTATATTCAGGATGTGTCCATTTCTTATCATTTTAAATATATGAATTTAAAAAGTGATTTGTAGTGCAAGGAGAAGAACTATAATTCTTTTGCCCGTAGTTTACACATTCCATATACATAGTCACCTGAAATTCTCTTGAAAATCTTTAATGATTCCTCACACCATCATGTTCTCATGTACTTAAAGGCATAGGAGATCATTAAAGGTTTTCAGAGAAATTTGAGAAGCAGTGAGGAGTTAGTTAAAGCAAGAAGGACCAGAAAGAAGGCAATAGATGTTTAAGGGGTTTGGAAAAGAAAGCAAGCAGGATATCACCTCAAACTACAAGGACGAGAGAAATGAGGCAGGACAGAAAGACCAAGGGATTGCAAAAGAGGGAACTCAGAGGGGGAATGCCCACTCTACATCCCTTAGCGGGGGCAACCATCATAAGCCTTCACTGGAGTGGTTAGTTGCAAACCCCTACCGCTGACCTATGTGAAGCATTAATTTCTACCAGACAACCTAAAAAGAGATCAAGTTGTCCTGCCACTCCAGAGAATGGCAGTTCTAGTTCCTGGTCACAAGGAGAGGTGAGGGCAGGAGTGGGAATGGAACAAAGGGGAGAGTAAGGTAGAGAAAGGTGAGAGCAGGGTGGAGCATGAGTCAAAGTAACACACAACTTATGCTACATTAATGCTTATGCAATGTGTACTATAGGCATAAATTCCAAACAGTCTCTATGCTCTAATGAATTTCTGGAAAAATCATACTATAAAACCTTTTCAATATTAAAAGGTCTTTGTTCTTCCTTGAGCTTTTGAAATTTTTCAAGTTTCTCAAAATGCATGTGGACAAGATCTTCTTTCATGTGTTTATATTTTTCTTGAAACCTGTGTGTAACCCGCATCAGATTGAAATCAGTTTGACGTGGTATCAGGTTTCTAAGTCCCTAAACGGAGAAAGCAGTTCAAAGGATTTCATTATTAGAAAATGAAAAGTATATTGTCATTAAAAGCACACATAAAATTTGTCTTCAAAATAAAATTTCTATGAATTACTCTTGTTGATGGTTAAAATAAATTCAAGCTCCATACTAGTCACTCAGATCTTTAATTTACATGAAAACAATAAAAACATGTTTGAATTCTTTCTTATAAAATAGTTTCAAATATATTTCTATATTTTTTGCTCTGAGTTTAATTTTTATTTTTTTCTGAGTTTAATTTTTAATGAATGGCATTTGAATTCTTAGAAAAGTACATTTTCGGGCGCCTGGGTGGCTCAGTGGGTTGAGCCGCTGCCTTCGGCTCAGGTCATGATCTCAGGATCCTGGGATCGAGTCCCGCATCGGGCTCTCTGCTCAGCAGGGAGCCTGCTTCCCTCTCTCTCTCTCTCTCTGCCTGCCTCTCCATCTACTTGTGATCTCTCTCTGTCAAATAAATAAATAAAATCTTTAAAAAAAAAAAAAAAAGAAAAGTACATTTTCATAAAAATAATTTCATAAAACCAATTCAACATATAAGAGATAATATGAGAGCCAGATTCTTTCCATAACTTAAGCTACTTCCTAGTAAAAAGTGAACAAACATTAAAACTTCCAGGCCATTGGAAATGAGAGTCTAAGATTGTAAGAAAATGAACCTCAAAGATGATTATAAAATGGGGAACAGAGTAATAGGGCTAATGGAATTAAGTAAAACTTTTATAACCAAAAGTAATCTCCTTAAAAGCTGAAGACTTATTAAAGTTTTTTTTCAAATGGAACTGTTGCTCAAACCATTTTTGGTCCTTGTCTTCTAAAGCCACCTAAGCAGATATGGGCACTTACTCAGAAGATCTCTTAAGGACCTTTCAGCTGACTTTAAGCCCTTACTCACCTTCCTGCTTTTTTCATTATTAAAAATGGCCTGGCCTCCATCTCCACAGAGGCAACAAAAGTGTAAAGTCCCTGAACATCCTACTTCTCTACTTCAACATATGTCTATATCTTATCTTATATCTTTATTATCCCTCCCTTACCCAGGAAATACCCTCTGAGATATAACATAGCCCACGGTTAAGTGTGTGGCTCTAGAGTCACTCTGCCTAGGTTTGTTGCAACTTTATCACTTATTTGCTGCATTAAGTTGAGCAAGTTACTTAACTCCTCTGCTCCTTAGTTTCATCATCTGTAAAGTGGGAATAATAAAAGATAGGTATCTTATAAGGCTATTGTGAAGATCAAAGGACATAATATATATATATATATATACCTGGAACCAGGCTTTGCATCTCGCTCTGCACAATCAATAAATTTTAGTCAGTACTATAATTATGTAAGACACCTGCATTTTCTTCTACCTGCTTTCAGAGAAAAAGGCATGTCTAGTTCTTTCTTAAGATACCTCCTCCTCCACCTGGACCATCAGCTGCATCCTCCTTTCTTTCCCAGAGGACCTTGGCTCCTACACCAGTCATCTCCTGCCCCTGGTTCTTTTTCTCAACGGGCCAGCTGTCCCACTTTCTATGCCCATAAAGGAAACAAATAACGGCACACTGCTCGTGCGCTTCTCTCCTGCAGCCACTGTTCACTTCTCTTCTCTTTCACCTCCACATTCCTTGAATGAACAGTCTATGCTCCCATCTGCCTCATCTCAATTTACTCTTCAACTCTCAACATTCCACACTACTCCACTGAAATATTTTTCTCTCCCAAGAATGGAAGCTCTAAACGGGTGGGGACTTTTCTTGTGTTGATTGTAGTGCAATTGCCTGACATAAAATAGGAGCCCAATTAATATTGTTCAACGAATGAATGATGGACTCTGGGAGGTCACCATGGCCAACATTAAACACAATGGTTTCTTGTTGGCCTCAACTACACAACTCTTACAGCTTTTGTTCCTGTTGACTGTTTTACACTTCGCAAATAATTTTCTCATATATTGTTTCCTTAAAATTATATATATATTAAAAAAAAAAAAGCCTAACTCTGAAGCGGGTAAAGATACTCAATCTTATTTCAGCTGCTGGGAAAATGGAGGTTAAGAGTATTCCAGGGATTGGCCCAAAGTTACTCAGCTTTGCAAGTGAAGGGGGCAGAAGGCAAGACCAAGTTCTTTGGTTGTAACCTTAATCTAATTTCCAGCTTTCTTGGGTGCTGAGCTCCTTCTGCCACCGGGCTCATAAGATTGTCTGCTAAGAATAGACAAATATAAAAGTGGAGATGGCCCTCACATCTATTATGTCACTATGTCTTCAGAAGTTCAATTTAAACATTTAATTATTTCCATTTCTATTTAATGCATTGGGTCAGTGCAACACTCCCCATTATCCTAGAGGCCTGGAAAAGTTAATGTACTTCATTTGCCATAAGAAAACAGCAACAGGAACTGGAGAGAATTGTCAACTAAAAAGTTGTATCAACTAATCAAAACACAATGAATATTTGCAATGTTGAAAGCATTCTATCAGGCATATTCCTTGAATTTGAGGGACTAAAAATCTTGTGAGGCCGTATGACAGATTAATCATGAAAGTTAGCCACAGTATGAGCAGCAGGAGGCTATCACCAGAGAGTGGAAACTACCAATGCCCTAGGAGTTCCACAGGAAGAATCCATGTGTGTTGGGAAGGCTGCACAGCAGTGGATGGAGAAGAGTTTGTGGGAAGGAGCGAGATGAAAAGTGTGAGCTTAGGTGAAAGGGAGAGAAAAGCAGAAATGTACAAGAGCTATTTAAGGACAGGTGGGGGATCAGTGGAAGAAAAAACTAAGACTCAGGATGCCTGGGTGGCTCAGTTGGTTAAGCGTTTGCCTTCAGCTCAGGTCATGATCCCAGTGTCCTGGGATGGAGTCCCAGATCGGGCTCCTTGCTCAGTGGGGAGCCTGCTTTTCCCTCCGCTTGTGTGCTCTCTCTCTCTCTGACAAAAAAAAAAATAAAATCCTCTAAAAAAAAAAGAAAAGAAAAAACAAAGACTTTATGCTGAAGACTATGAAGAAACAGAGAAAGACAGATTGAGACCATTTAGTGAAAGATTTTGAATGTCAGTCCAGTAAAATGGCAGGCTTCTGAGCAAAAGGGCCCAGTGCAACTGGAATTTAGCAAAGATTCATCTAGCCATTGATTGACCTCTGGTGGAAGGCTAGAAGACCGGGAGATGTGTTAGACATGTTGCTGCAGTGTTCACGCAGGGATCTGAGCAGACAGGGCCAGAAATGGAAAGGGAGGAGCAAGGCATAAAAACACTGCAAATTAGGAACATACAGAATTTGATAAACTGTTGGTAATGTGGATAGGATGGAGGGAGACATCAAAAATGGATAAATGAATTGAAAACATTAATATAAAACAAAATCCAAGTATGACCAAGAACATACATAAGGGACATAGCTACCCAATGGTGCTTCTTTGAGCAGCCAATGTTATTGTCATTTTACTTTCCCGAGTCTTACATTGTGATACATTTATGTTTCTTTGTGCACTTACGTCTCGAAAAGCCTCACTTTTCATACTTTGCTGTCTGACGTTTGCCAGGGGTTGTATGGATTGTATTTCCACTCCAGTCAGCCCACTTTTCTTCTTTTTCTGAAGAACAATGTACAACTGATACAAAAGTTTGGTTGCCGCCCCAGGCTTTTCCGTGATGATATTGTGGGCCACGTTCTGATCAAACTGCACACCCAGAAGGTGAAGCGTTGGCTCCAAGCGAGAAAAATTATTAAGTTTGGCATTTGAAACTCTAGGCATTAAAACAGTTTCCACAATTAGACACTGGCACTGAATTAGAGACAACAAATATCAGAGGCATCATCATGATCTAATATGAATTATTGCATATTCTTTTCAATATACCACCCCTCTCTAAAACCACTCAATCATGTAACTACATTGAGATATTCTACTTCCCTGAATTCCTCCCATTTATTTCTCTGGAATGATATATCTAAAGCTGATTTTGTACATTTTTCTGCTTAAAGGCATGCTAGAATTTTTACAAGAGGTCAAAACAAAAACAGATAACTAAGTGCTTTCTTCTACACGGAAAAACAACTATGGTTTTGAAAAATATTTTACTCAGAAGGAAAAACTGTAATTTAAATTTCCATATTGTTAAATGACATTATTACAGGAGTCTGAAAATAGCCCTAAATGTTGCACTGATGACTTTAACAGTGATCCTCCTATGCACCATCAGAAATATTTCATTAAATAATATTAGCTATGCAATCACACTAATTATATCATCTTCACTAAAATAGCATGGAGGACAAGGGGAGTTAGAGAGGAGAAGGGAGTTGAGGGAAATTGGAAGGGGAGGTGAACCATGAAAGACTATGGACTCTGAAAAACAATCTGAGGGTTTTGATGGGGCGGGGGGGGGGAGGTTGGGGGAACCAGGTGGTGGGTATTGGAGAGGGCACGGATTGCATGGAGCACTGGGTGTGGTGCAAAAACAATGAATACTGTTACGCTGAAAATAAATTTAAAAAAAATAATGTAAAAAAAATAAAAAAAATAAAGAGGTGTTGGTATGAAAGAAAAATTATATTACTACTTTAATCAGTAAAGACTTTCTAATTTTAAGTTAATGCTAAGTCACCTATGAACTTTAAATACGTTTATTAAACTTACAAAGATGAATAGGGTGCAGTCCCTGCCCTTGCGGAGTTCACAGCAGTGAAAACAGATGAGTAAACAAGAAGTGGTAAATTGAGGTCAGTGTTAGAATACAGGTCTCAGGGGCGCCTGGGTGACTCAGTTGGTTGAGCAACTGCCTTCCGCTCAGGTCATGATCCCGGACTTCTGGGATCGAGTCCCGCATCGGGCTCCAGCTCCTTGGGGAGTCTGCTTCTCCCTCTGACTTTCTCCTCTCTCATGCTCTCTCTCACTCATTCTCCCTCAAATAAATAAATAAAATGTTTAAAAAAAAAAAAAAAGGAATACAGGTCTCAGCGGGAGGAGTCAAGATGGCGGAGAAGTAGCAGGCTGAGACTACTTCAGGTAGCGGGAGATCAGCTAGATAGCTTAACTAAAGATTGCAAACACCTACAAATCCAACGGGAGATCGAAGAGAAGAACAGCAACTCTAGAAACAGAAAATCAACCACTTTCTGAAAGGTAGGACTGGCAGAGAAGTGAATCCAAAGTGACGGGAAGATAGACCACGGGGGGAGGGGCCGGCTCCCGGCAAGCGGCGGAGCAGCGGAGCACAAAATCAGGACTTTTAAAAGTCTGTTCCGCTGAGGGACATCACTCCAGAGGCTTAACCGGGGTGAAGCCCACACGGGGTCAGCGTGGCCTCAGGTCCCGCAGGGTCACAGAAGGATCGGGGGTGTCTGAGTGTCGCAGAGCTTACAGGTAATAGAACGGGGAAGCCGGCTACAGAGACAGAGCCAAGGAGTGAGCTCTAACCTCGGGGTTACCTTGAACCGGTCGCAGGCTCGGTCAGCTCGGAGCGCGGCCGGAGGCCAGGGTGACGGGAGTAATTGGGCGCTGTTCTCTGAGGGCGCACTGAGGAGTGGGACCCCGGGCTCTCGGCTCCTCCCGGCCGGAGACCGGGAGGCTGCAATCTTCATTCCCGTCCTCAGGAACTCTACGGAAAGTGCTCAGGGAACAAAAGCTCCCGAAAGCAAACCCGAGCGGATTACTCAGACCGCCGCGGTAAAGGGCGGTGCAACGCCGCCTGGGGCAAAGACACTTGAAAATCACTACAACAGGCCCCTCCCCCAGAAGATCAACAAGAAACCCAGCCAGGACCAAGTTCACCTACCAAGGAGTGCAGTTTCAATACCAAGGAGAGCAGCGGAATTCCAGAGGAGGAGAAAGCAAAGCACGGAACTCATGGCTTTCTCCCCATGATTCTTCAGCCTTGCAGTTAATTTAATTTTTAATTTTTCTTTTTCAATTTTTTTTCTTCTTCTGCTAAATTTTTTTTAACTTTTACCCTTTTCTTTTTTAACGTTTTTTAACTAGTTTATCTAATATATATATATATTTTTTTCTTTTTATATTTTTTCTTTATTGGTTTTCTTTTTTTAATTGTTTCTTTTTCTTTTTCTTTTTTTCTTTTTTTTTTCTTTCTGAACCTCTTTTTATCCCCTTTCTCCCCCCTCACGATTTGGGATCTCTTCTGATTTGGCTAAAGCATATTTTCCTGGGGTTGTTACCACCCTTTTAGTATTTTACTTGCTCCTTCATATACTCTTATCTGGACAAAATGACAAGGAGGAAAAATTCACCACAAAAAAAAGAACAAGAGGCAATACCAAAGGCTAGGGACCTAATCAATATAGACATTGGTAATATGTCAGATCTAGAGTTCAGAATGACGATTCTCAAGGTTCTAGCCGGGCTCGAAAAAGGCATGGAAGATATTAGAGAAACCCTCTCGGGAGATATAAAAGCCCTTTCTGGAGAAATAAAAGAACTAAAATCTAAACAAGTTGAAATCAAAAAAGCTATTAATGAGGTGCAATCAAAAATGGAGGCTCTCACTGCTAGGATAAATGAAGCAGAAGAAAGAATTAGCAATATAGAAGACCAAATGGCAGAGAATAAAGAAGCTGAGCAAAAGAGGGACAAACAGCTACTGGACCACGAGGGGAGAATTCGAGAGATAAGTGACACCATAAGATGAAACAACATTAGAATAATTGGGATTCCAGAAGAAGAGGAAACAGAGAGGGGAGCAGAAGGTATATTGGAGAGAATTATTGGAGAGAATTTCCCCAATATGGCAAAGGGAACAAGCATCAAAATCCAGGAGGTTCAGAGAACCCCCCTCAAAATCAATAAGAATAGGTCCACACCCTGTCACCTAATAGTAAAATTTACAAGTCTTAGTGACAAAGAGAACATCCTGAAAGCAGCCCAGGAAAAGAAGTCTGTAACGTACAATGGTAAAAATATTAGATTGGCAGAAGACTTATCCACAGAGACCTGGCAGGCCAGAAAGAGCTGGCATGATATATTCAGAGTACTAAACGAGAAAAACATGCAGCCACGAACACTATATCCAGCTAGGCTATCATTGAAAATAGGAGGAGAGATTAAAAGCTTCCAGGACAAACAAAAACTGAAAGAATTTGCAAACACCAAACCAGCTCTACAGGAAATATTGAAAGGGGTCCTCTAAGCAAAGAGAGACCCTAAAAGTAGTAGATCAGAAAGAAACAGAGACAATACACAATAACAGTCACCTTACAGACAATACAATGGCACTAAATTCATATCTCTCAATACTTACCCTGAATGTTAATGGGCTAAATGCCCCAATCAAAAGACACAGGGTATCAGAATGGATAAAAAAACAAAATCCATCTATATGTTGCCTACAAGAAACTCATCTTAAACCCGAAGACACCTCCAGATTTAAAATGAGGGGGTGGAAAAGAATTTACCATGCTAATGGACACCAGAAGAAAGCTGAGGTGGCAATCCTTATATCAGATCAATTAGATTTTAAGCTAAAGACTAATAAGAGATGAGGAAGGACACTATATCATACTCAAAGGAACTGTCCAACAAGAAGATCTAACAATTTTAAATATCTATGCCCCTAACGTGGGAGCAGCCAACTATATAAACCAATTAATAACAAAATCAAAGAAACACATCGACAATCATACAATAATAGTAGGGGACTTTAACACTCCCCTCACTGAAATGGACAGATCATCCAAGCAAAAGATCAACAAGGAAATAAAGGCCTTAAATGACACACTGGACCAGATGGACATCACAGATATATTCAGAACATTCCATCCCAAAGCAACAGAATACACATTCTTCTCTAGTGCACATGGAACATTCTCCAGAATAGATCACATTCTTGGTCCTAAATCAGGTCTCAACCGTTATCAAAAGATTGGAATCATTCCCTGCATATTTTCAGACCACAATGCTCTGAAGCTAGAACTCAATTACAAGAGGAAATTTGGAAAGAACCCAAATACATGGAGACTAAACAGCATCCTTCTAAAGAATGAATGGGTCAAGGAGGAAATTAAAGAAGAATTGAAAAAATTCATGGAAACAAATGATAATGAAAACACAACGGTTCAAAATCTGTGGGACACAACAAAGGCAGTCCTGAAAGGAAAATATATAGCAGTACAAGCCTTTCTCAAGAAACAAGAAAGGTCTCGGGTACACAACCTAACCCTACACCTAAAAGAGCTGGAGAAAGAACAAGAAAGAAACCCTAAACCCAGCAGGAGAAGAGAAATCATAAAGATCAGAGCAGAAATCAATGAAATAGAAACCAAAAAAACAATAGAACAAATCAACGAAACTAGGAGCTGGTTCTTTGAAAGAATTAATAAGATTGATAAACCCCTGGCCAGACTTATCAAAAAGAAAAGAGAAAGGACCCAAATAAATAAAATCACGAATGAAAGAGGAGAGATCACAACTAACACCAAAGAAATACAGACAATTATAAGAATATACTATGAGCAACTCTACGCCAACAAATTTGACAATCTGGAAGAAATGGATGCATTCCTAGAGACATAGACTACCACAACTGAACCAGGAAGAAATAGAAAGCCTGAACAGACCCATAACCAGTAAGGAGATTGAAACAGTCATCAAAAATCTCCAAACAAACAAAAGCCCAGGGCCAGATGGCTTCCCTGGGGAATTCTACCAAACATTTAAAGAAGAACTAATTCTTATTCTCCTGAAACTGTTCCAAAAAATAGAAATGGAAGGAAAACTTCCAAACTCATTTTATGAGGCCAGCATCACCTTGATCCCAAAACCAGACAAGGATCCCATCAAAAAAGAGAACTACAGACCAATATCCTTGATGAACACAGATGCAAAAATTCTCGCCAAAATACTAGCCAATAGGATCCAACAGTACATTAAAAGGATTATTCACCACGACCAAGTGGGATTTATTCCAGGGCTGCAAGGTTGGTTCAACATCCACAAATCAATCAATGTGATACAACACATTAATAAAAGAAAGAACAAGAATTATATGATACTCTCCATAGATGCTGAAAAAGCATTCAACAAAGTACAGCATTCTTTCTTGATCAAAACTCTTCAAAGTGTAGGGTTAGAAGGCACATACCTCAATATTATCAAAGCCATCTATGAAAAACCCACCGCAAATATCATTCTCAATGGAGAAAAACTGAAAGCTTTTCCGCTAAGGTCAGGAACAGGGCAGGGATATCCGTTATCACCACTGCTATTCAACATATTACTAGAAGTCCTAGCCTCAGCAATCAGACAACAAAAGGAAATTAAAGGCATCCAAATCGGCAAAGAGGAAGTCAAACTATCACTCTTTGCAGATGATATGATACTATATGTGGAAAACCCAAAAGACTCCACTCCAAAACTGCTAGAACTTGTACAGGAATTCAGTAAAGTGTCAGGATATAAAATCAATGCACAGAAATCAGTTGCATTTCTCTACATCAACAACAAGACAGAAGAAAGAGAAATTAAGGAGTCCATCCCATTTACAATTGCACCCAAAACTATAAGATACCTAGGAATAAACCTAACCAAAGAGACTAAGAGTCTATACACAGAAAACTATAAAGTACTCATGAAAGAAATTGAGGAAGACACAAAGAAATGGAAAAATGTTCCATGCTCCTGGATTAGAAGAATAAATATTGTGAAAAGGTCTATGCTACCTAAAGCAGTCTACATGTTTAATGCAATCTCTATCAAAGTACCACCCATTTTTTTCAAAAAAATGGAACAAATAATCCTAAAATTTATATGGAACCAGAAAAGACCTCGAATAGCCAAAGCAATATTGAAAAAGAAAGCCAAAGTTGGTGGCATCACAATTCCGGACTTCAAGCTCTATTACAAAGCTGTCATCATCAAGACAGCATGGTACTGGCATAAAAACAGACACATAGATCAATGGAACAGAATAGAGAGCCCAGAAATAAACCCTCAACTCTATGGTCAACTAATCTTCGACAAAGCAGGAAAGAATGTCCAATGGAAAAAAGACAGTCTCTTCAACAAATGGTGTTGGGAAAATTGGACAGCCACATGCAGAAAAATGAAATTGGATCATTTCCTTACACCACACACGAAAATAGACTCAAAATGGATGAAGGACCTCAATGTGAGAAAGGAATCCATCAAAATCCTTGAGGAGAACACAGGCAGCAACCTCTCTGACCTCAGCCGCAGCAACATCTTCCTAGGAACATCGCCAAAGGCAAGGGAAGCAAGGGCAAAAATGAACTATTGGGATTTTATCAAGATCAAAAGCTTTTGCACAGCAAAGGAAACAGTTAACAAAACCAAAAGACAACTGTCAGAATGGGAGAAGATATTTGCAAATGACATATCAGATAAAGGGCTAGTGTCCCAAATCTATAAAGAACTTAGCAAACTCAACACCCAAAGAACAAATAATCCAATCAAGAAATGGGCAGAAGACATGAACAGACATTTCTGCAAAGAAGACATCCAGATGGCCAACAGACACATGAAAAAGTGGTCCATATCACTTGGCATCAGGGAAATACAAATCCAAACCACAATGAGATACCACCTCACACCAGTCAGAATGGCTAAAATTAACAAGTCAGGAAATGACAGATGCTGGGGAGGATGCGGAGAAAGGGGAACCCTCCTACACTGTTGGTGGGAATGCAAGCTGGTGCAACCACTCTGGAAAACAGCATGGAGGTTCCTCAAAATGTTGAAAATAGAACTACCCTATGACCCAGCAATTGCACTGCTGGGTATTTACCCTAAAGATACAAACGTAGTGATCCAAAGGGGCACGTGCACCCGAATGTTTATAGCAGCAATGTCTACAATAGCCAAACTATGGAAAGAACCTAGATGTCCATCAACAGACGAATGGATAAAGAAGACGTGGTATATATACACAATGGAATACTATGCAGCCGTCAAAAGAAATGAAATCTTGCCATTTGCGATGACGTGGATGAAACTAGAGGGTATCATGCTTAGCGAAATAAGTCAATCGGAGAAAGACAACTATCATATGATCTCCCTGATATGAGGGAGAGGAGATGCAACATGGGGGGTTAAGGGGGTAGGAGAAGAGTAAATGAAACAAGATGGGGTTGGGACGGAGACAAACCATAAGTGACGCTTAATCTCACAAAACAAACTGAGGGTTGATGGGGGGAGGGGGTTTGGGAGGGGGGGTGGGGTTATGGACATTGGGGAGGGTATGTGCTATGGTGAGTGCTGTGAAGTGTGTAAACCTGGCGATTCACAGACCTGTACCCCTGGGGATAAAAATATATTATATGTTTATAAAAAAAAAATTAAAAAAAAAAAGAATACAGGTCTCAAATAATCTAGGGCTGTTAATAAGCCATGAATCCAGTGACAGAAGGATAATGTTGGGGGCATTTTCAATTCCTGTGCCTTTCCATGTTCCAACTAGAAGCAAATACCAATTTTAACCACTGGCCTATGTCCTCCTTTCTTTAACTTCCTAACATTCAGTCACATTCTTTCATGGAAAAAAATATACTGAATATACTAATATATAAGTGAAAGTCCTACCCTTCCCCCTCCAAAAAAAAAAACCAAAACAAAAAAAAAAGATACCTTAGAAAAGAGGGGTTGGGCACATATTGGGTAGAATTCCTGATAATAGGGTTAGTCATTCAGTAACTTCATTTTGGACTATAAAATTATTTGGGGATGATACAATGATCTTCATGACCTCAGTTAAGTTTTTAGAAGTTTATAGAGATTGCTTCACACTTAAAATTTATATACTGTTGCTAGTATCCTGTTTCTCCAGAGGTTACTGTTTTTGTTTTTTGTTTTATATCACAGATACCACTGATAATCTGATGAGAGCCATGGCACCTATTCCACAGGAAAGAAAACACATACTCGGGCACAGACACGAAATGTGTATGCCTTTTCAGATGTTAGTGAACCTCCTAAAATGTAGCCTAAAAGTGCCCATTCACTGCAAATTAAAAAACCCATGGTGCAAAAGGAGGTGGGCCTGAGGGACTCTATGAATGATTTCTAAATATAAATGAGGAGTCAATATCATGGGAAGGCCAATGTCAACAAAAACAGTGATGCAACAACTTAAATTCCTCTTCCAGGTATATGGTGTCATTTACTGTCCTATTTCCTCTGTTTACTATTACTGTTTTAACAGAAATATTTGGTAATGTGTACCTGGCATATCAAACTGTATCAATAAGCTTTGAATAAAATATTTTAAATTAATAAAAAAGAAGCAAGTCACAGAGGTCATGAGAAGAAATAATGAATGCTACAGGAAATCTCACAACAAGAGTAAACATTTTTTTAGGTCTTCTTATGTCCAGGTTTGCAGTTTGTTCCTCCACAAGTAACTTTAAAGTTTGACGTAACACACACCTGCCTAAAATGAGGCAGGTGAAGCAGACCATGTTTGAAAAGTATGACTCTAAAAGGCCAGTGAGATCCATGACTTGTGCTTGCCTTCCCTGGACAGATCGCTGACACCCAGTCTCACTCTGCCATCACAGTTACTCTTCCACGCCCTCCCTATCCTCAAAGTCCCATGTCTTGTCCACCACACATATTTGGACAGATTTTTGGACAGAGAGGCACTCATCAGAGCTTTGTCCTGGGTCATAATCTAGGGCTACAGAGATGAGGGGCATCAAAATTCTGGGGGGAAAATCCAAAAGCAAACACTATCCATTTCCAGATGTTATCAGAACCGAGCCCGGCACCCAGTAAGAATGGAGAATGTAGGGCTGTATCCCATAACCATAAGACCAAAAGCTGAGCCAAAATCAAGAGCCAGATGCATAATCTTAAGTATCTGATACTTATAGTTCTTATTTGCCCAGAGATTACCTATCTTCTCTCCTCCTTGTCACCTGATGAGGGAACACATCTTACAAGGTAAGTAGAAGCTGTTCCCCCAGGAATATCCATGCTCCTTTACTTTTTATTATTTTATCCTATTAATCTCTAAGGCAAATAGTTTCAGTTACAAGCAACACTTATATTTTAGACTAAAAAACTAAAAATATTTGACAAAATCCCCAAATCATGATCCCTAGCATTACATATCTGCCTAAAAAATAGGTTTGACAAAGAAGGATCCTTTTCCCCACAAAGTACACTTTTACAAAAGTCATATCCATGGATATACTGATCCGTCTTTAAAAAACCGTGTGCCCTGGGAAAAATAGTATGTTGTTCCAAGAATTCAAGCTGGATGGAATTTGTTTGTCAGAACAAGTAGGTCCCTCTTCTCACATTAAAGAATGCAGTAATTCTCAGTGGCATAAAGTTAGTTCTTTGCAGTGGGTGAAAAGCAGGGCTGTTACACATGATGCTATTCAGGGCACACCCCTGTCCAAAGGTGGGGCAATGGTGTGCATCTACCTTGTGCTTAGCTTGTCATGTCTTGTCCCTGATGCGAGGCTATTTCATACAAAAAGGGGTTCCTCTCCTTAGCACAAAGGCCTCTCTGTTCACTGAGACCTGTGTCTTCACAGTTGTGTCCAGCCAGATGAGGCCCCTTTTTCCATTTAACACAAAGGGCCTCTATGGCCCTACTGACATCAGTTTAGTCTACCTGAAATACTACATACATCATCTGGTCAGAATGGTGCTTTTAAGTTTTCTAAACAGGTATACTTTCTGACATCATTCATTTTTTCAATGAGAAACATAATTGTGTGCAGCTGGGACAATGCTTGAACCACAGGGAATACACACACAGAAACATACTCCACAACTTTCAAGAACTGTAATTTAAAACAACAGTGAGCTATCACTATACTCCTATCAGAATGGCCAGAATCCAAAACACTGACAACGCTAAAATGCTGGTGAGGATGTGAAGTCACAAGAACTCTCATTCATTCATTGCTGGGAGGAATGCTAAAGGGTATAGCCACTTTGGGAAACAGTTCATTGGTTTCCTCCAAAACTAAACATACTTTTACCATCTGATCCAGTAATTGTGCCCCTGTTTATTTACCCAAAGGAGTTGAAATTTTATGTCCACATAAAACCCGCACATGGATGTTTACAGCAGCTTTATTTATGATTGCTAAAACTTGGAAGCAACCAAGATGTCCTTCAGCAGATGAATGGATAAATCAACTGTGGCCCATGCAGACAATGAAAAACTATTCAGTGCTAAAAAGAAATGAGCTACCAAGCCATGAGAAGATATGGAAGAAATTTAAATGCATATTTCTAAGTGAAAGAAGCCATAAGTTCCAACCATATGACATTCTGTAAGAGGCAAAACTATAAAGATAGTAAAAAAAAAAAAATCAGTAGTTGCCAGGGTTGAGGTAAGGGAGGATGACTGATAGAGCATAGAGGATTTAGGGCAGCGCAAATACTACGTATGGATACTATAATGGTAGATACAAGTCATTCTACATTTGTCCAAACCCATAGAATGTACAACCCCAAGAATGAACCCAAATGTAAACTATTTACTTTGAGTGAACACGTATCATTATAGGTTCATCAGCAGTAACAAATTCACCCTCTGGTTGGGGAGTGGATACTAAGGAGGCTATGAATGTGTCAGAGGAGGGAGTTAATAGGGCATCTCTGTCCCTTATCAATTTTTCTATCACTCTGAAACTGCTTTAAAAAGTAAAATTTAAGGGCGCCTGGGTGGTTCCGTTGGTTAAGCGACTGCCTTCAGCTCGGGTCATGATCCCTGGGTCCTGGGATCAAGTCCCACATCCGGCTCCCTACTCAGCAGAGAGCCCGCTTTTCCCGCTCACTCTCTCTCTGCCTACTTGTGCTCTCAATCTATCTCATTCTCTCTCTCTCAAATAAATAAATAAAATATTTTAAAAAATAAAAAGTAAAATTTAAAAGAAAATACGAAAGGGTTGTATAACATTTCACCAGTGAAGCAAAACAAATGACTGATAAGCACATGAAAAGAGGCTCACCATCATTACTCATTAGGGAAATGCAAATCAAAATCACAAAGAGATACTGCTTAATACTGACTAGACAACTATAATCAAAAAGACCCTAACAAGCATTGATGAACATGTGGAAAAACCAAAACCTTCATATGTTACTAGCGTAACTGTAAATGATAAAAGGCACTTTGCAAAGCAATTTGGTTTACAAAATTGTAAACATAGATCATGTAACCCAACTATTTCACTCCTAGGTGAATTTCACACCCAAGAGGAATGAAAACATTTCCATGTGAAAATGCAATGGTCATAACAGCGCTGTTCAGAATAACTGATGACTCGTATCCACCAATTAATGAATTAATAAATGAAATGTGATATATCCAATTGAAATTATTCATCAAATAAATAGGAATTAAGAAGTACTGATACAAGCTACAACATGGATAAACCTTAAAAACAGTATCCTAAGTGGAAGGAGCCAATCACAAAATACGCATATTATATGATCCCACTAATGTGAAATGCGTAAAGTAGGCAAATCCGCAGAGACAGAAAATAGATAAGTGGGTACCAGGGGCCAGGTGGTTAGTGGTCATGGTTGTGAATACACTAAATATGTAAATATGCTTAAAACCACTGAATTATATGCTTTAAACTGGTAAATCACCATCTGTGAATTAGATCTCAACATAGTTGCTACAAACCAAAAATATTACAGGGTTTTGTCTTGTTATGTTTTGTATTTTGCCACGATACTGTAAGTTGCTTCATTTCTCTTAAAAGAAAGAAGAACCAATTAACAAAATTGTAGCTCACTATCCCTTAACTTTGGAAGCTAAACCCATTCAAATGCCAAAGGAATTGACCCTTTTTAGGAAAGAATTTATCTCACAAACCTGCTTTCTGAAAATTCCGAAAAATCACCCTGAAGTTCAAACTTGTACAGAATTTCTCCAATTAGATAACCATTGGAAAAAGCCTTTGCAAATGACTTGGGACCTAAATTTTGAAACATAAAGATAAAGAAGTAAATTATAGTGTTCTATATAAAGCACAATTATTTTCATTATATATGCATAGAGCGAAACTCCATAACTTAACTTGAACTCAAAATGCCATGAAAATACTTCTAGAAACATCTTTTAATAATCAAATAAAAAGACTGAAGTTTGACAGATAATATGTTCTAAAGATTCTTAAATATATAAATCGATACTTGAAGATATATGAAATTTTGAAAGAAACACAACTTTTGACCAAATTAAACAAAATACAACCCAATAAAATCCTAAACAACCTGAGATCTAAAGTCAAGCCTTCAATTTATTTTACAAAATTATGCTCTAATACGTTAGTTATCAGTACAATCTAGGGATGTTGATAGCATATTCTAGCCAAATGAGATGCAATCTAACTTTAGTATACTTTAAGACTAAATTTTAACATTTTTACAACAGAAATTTTACAAAAACCATCTATCTGCACTCTCTCAAACAAACAAAAAAAATTACTGAACATAATCAGGCTTTCCCTTGGTAGTTCCAGGGGTTACTCTATTCTAGTTGTCTCGAGCAATGACAGATAACCCAGAGGAAAACAGTTTGGAGCCAGGGACATCTGCGTTGGAATCGTGACTCTGCCCCTTACTAGCTGTGCGACCTCTGGCAAGCTGCGTAACCTCCCTGAGTTCCTGTCTCTTCATCTCTACAACAGAGATAACCATATCTGTAACTCTCCTGAGGAGCCATTTTAAAGATTAGAGGTAATGTATGAGAATTGCTTGGTACCATACCTGCTACAGAACAAGCACATAATGGTAGGTGCAGAAAAAAATGTGTTAATAAAATTTGCTTTTTAAAAAATGTCCTTAGTGGTGGGTCACTTGCATTTTTCTTAAAAAGCGAAGGATATTGGGTTATTTATTATTCAAGGATCATATGCAAAGTTGATACAAAAAAATAAATTATGCTATCATAGGACAAAGCTATCATCTCTCAAATGATTCTAAAACCTCCCAAAACCTTCAACATGTTTCTGTCAGGGTCCTTTAGGCAATAGCTGTCCAAACACTATATATCACTGAGGTATTGCAAGCTCTTTTATACCAGATTATCCACTTTCATCTATTTTACCAGTAATAAAGTGGCTAATTGATTATGAAGAAATAACGTTTCTTTATGATCTGTAGAGATGGTACTTGGTGTGTGGTTGCCTGCAGTGGGGGGTGGTGGGCAGTGGTGTTGGTGAGTCACTCCACAAGGCCACTGCCCAGAGGCCTTACTTGGCATTCCACATATTCTCATAAGAATATTCTTGCATATCTGATACCAGCCCACAATTTTGCCCAAAGCTCTCCTAATATTTGTTCTCAAAATATTTTATACTCCTAATAATACTGCAATTCTCAGGTTGAATCAATACATAATAAAGTAATTAAAAAGGATGTCAACTACACCATTGACTCTATCTACTTAGGATGAACTCCAGAACCATTCAGCATCAGAATCTACTGACTGTGTTTCTTGACATCAGATAGTAGTAGTATCTGAAGCCACTGAAATCCAAATGGCTCCTTCCATGTCCAAAGGGCAGAGGTGTGCTATCTCCTCCACCTGAGTCATTGTTCCTTCCTCTTTTCCTCAAAGACCAGACACTATTGGCCACCGGTGCTGTCCTGGTCTTGGTGGCCTTTACTGTCCTTACTGTGACACCTGGGCTGCTCTCCACTGTGTCTTGTACTTCTTCTGTCATTGCTTCCTTCTTTCTGGGTTGTTTTTTTTTCCCCATTTCCTATTCTCTAGACCACCTTTATTTTCCTCTCAGCTTTCTGAGGAGCCATTTGACATACTATGGGTATTGTCAGACTATGGGTATCTATTCACAGTCTAAAGACTATTGCTTTGCATTCAGAAGCTGTTGGTCTGCCACCTTCATGTAGTCCACTCCTCCTCCCCCTCCCTCTGGATTTTGCACTATGTCTGCTCTTCTTTGAATGCCTGAAGTCTAGCCCATGAATAACAAGGGAATATCTGTATCCCATTCTGTCACCCACTATGTAGTAGGCAAAGGGCCTTTAGTAAATGGTTTGCTACACAAAGGTCAAAGAAAAATAAAATAATAATCCACTTCCTTTGAAATGCAGGATGTATTAATAAGGCAATTCTGATATGAGTAAAATAGAGGCATTTGTGGCTATAAAGGTCAAAGAACAGAAAACAGTTATTATCTCATTGTCAAATAGTTTCCTACAGAGGGGGAGGAGTCAAGATGGCAGAGAAGTAACAGGCTGAGATGGAATCAGGTAGCAGGAGATCAGCTAGATAGCTTATAAAACCATTCTGAACACCTACAAATCTAACAGGAGATCGAAGAGAAGAGCAACAATTCTAGAAACAGAAAATCGACCACTTTCTGAAAGGTAGGACCAGCGAAGAAGTGAATCCAAAGCGATGGGAAGATAGACAGCAGTGGGAGGGGCCAGCTCCTGGCAAGCGGCGGAACAATGGAGCACAAAATCAGGACTTTTAAAAGTCTGTTGGGGCACCTGGGTGGCTCAGTGGGTTAGAGCCTCTGCCTTTGGCTCGGGTCATGGTCCCAGGGTTCTGGGATCGAGCCCCGCGTCGGGCTCTCTGCTCAGCAGGGAGCCTGCTTCCTCCTCTCTCTCTGCCTGCCTTTCTGCCTACTTGTGATATCTGTCTGTCAAATAAATAAATAAAATATTAAAAAAAAAAGTCTGTTTCACTGAGGGACACCGCTCCAGAAGCTAAACTGGGATGAAGCCCACACGGGGTCAGCGTGGCCCCAGTTCCCAGAAGGGTCACAGAAGGTCACAGAAGGATCGGGGGTATCTGAGTGTTGCAGAGCTCTCAGGTATTAGAGTGGGAAATCTGGCTACAGAGACAGAGCTGAGGAGTGAGCTCTCATCTTGGGGTTACCTTGAACTGTAACCCATGGCACACGCCACTGCTCTGTGAGTGTGGTCCCCACAATATCCGGGGAGACCGCCCCAGATGAGCTCAGGGATCTAAGGGGTTCAGAGAGTCCAGGTGGAGCTGTGTGCTAGAGACAGAGATGCTTGGTCACAGGCTGGGTGAGCTCAGAGCACAGCCGGTGGCCAGGGAGACGGGAGTGATTGAGCGCTTTTCTCTGAGGGCAGACTGAGGAGTGGGACCCTGAGCTCTTGGCTCCTCCAGGCCGGAGATTAGGAGGCCGCAATTTTCATTCCCGTCCTCTGGAACTCTACGGAAAGCGTTCAGGGAACAAAAGCTCCTGAAAGTGGAACCTGAGCGGATTACTTAGCCCGTCCCCTGGTAAGGGCGGTGCAATTCCGCCTTGGGCAAAGATACTTGAGAATCACTACAACAGGCCCCTCTCCCAGAAGATCAACAAGAAATCCAGCCAAGACCAAGTTCACTTACCAAGGAGAACAGTGGAATTTCAGACGAGGAGAAAGCAAAGCATGGAATTCATGGCTTTCTCCCCATGATTCTTTAGTCTTGCAGTTAATTAATTTTTTAAATTTTATTTTCTTTCATCTGCTAAATTTTTTAACTTTTACCCTTTCCTCTTTTAACGTTTTTTAACTAGTTTATCTTAAAAATATCTTTCATAAAAAAAATAATCTTTTTTGCACCTTCATTATGATAGTCATACTTTATCCTTCATTGTAACTAACTTTATTTTTTGTATACACATAGGGTTTTTTCTTCTAAAAAATGTGGGGTACAACTTCTTCTAATAGATCAAAATATACCCTAAATCTAGCTCTGGGCTTGTTCTAGTCTCCAGCCTGAGCAAATTCTCTCCACTTTCTTTTTCTTTATTTTCCCAAACAACTTACTTTATCAACTCCTTTTTTAGAAATTAAAATATTTTTTCATCTTTATAGGCATATTCTATCCATTCATTGTGTTTACCATTATATATGTTTTTCATTCTTTAAAATTTTGGGAGGTAGTTTCTTCTAGGAAACCAAAATACTCCCAAAATTAAGTGGGTGACCCTGTTCTAGCCACCAGTCTAATTTATATATACGTGTGTGTATTTTATTGTTGTTGTTGTTGTTGTTTGTTTGATTGTTTTCTTTTTCTAATTTTTTTTTCTGAACTTCTTTTTAACGCCTCCCCTCACCCCACAATTTGGAGTCTTTTCTGATTTGGTTAAAGTGCATTTTCCTGGGGTCTTTGCCACCCTTTTAGTATTTTATTTGCTCCTTCATATGTTCTTACCTGGACAAAATGACAAGGCGGAAAAACTCACCACAAAAAAAAGAACAAGAGGCAGTACCAAAGGCTAGGGACCTAATCAATATGGACATTGGTAATATGTCAGATATAGAGTTCAGAATGTCGATTCTCAAGGTTCTAACTGGGCTCGAAAAAGGCATGGAAGATATTAGAGAAATCCTCTCCAGAGAGAATAAAGCCCTTTCTGGAGAAATAAAAGAACTAAAATCTAAACAAGTTGAAATAAAAAAAGCTATTAATGAGGTGCAATAAAAAATGGAGGCTCTTACTGCTAGGATAAATAAGGCAGAAGAAAGTATTAGTGATATAGAAGACCAAATGACAGAGAATAAAGAAGCTGAGCAAAAGAGAGACAAACAAATACTGGACCACAAGGGGAGAATTCGAGAGATAAGTGACACCATAAGATGAAACAACATTAGAATAATTGGGAATCCAGAAGAAGAAGAAAGAGAGAGGGGAGCAGAAGGTATATTGGAGAGAATTATTGGAAAGAATTTCCCTAATATGGCAAAGGGAACAAGCATCAAAATCCAGGAGGTTCAGAGAACCCCCCTCAAAATCAATAAGAATAGGTCCACACCCCGTCACCTAATAGTAAAATTTACAACTCTTAGCGACAAAGAGAAAATCCTGAAAACAGCCCAGGAAAAGAAGCCCATAACATACAATGGTAAAAATATTATATTGGCAGCAGACTTATCCACAGAGACCTGGCAGGCCAGAAAGAACTGGCATGATATAGTCAGAGCACTAAACGAGAAAAACATGCAGCCAAGAATACTATAACCAGCTAGGCTATCACTGAAAATAGAAGGAGGGATAAAAAGCTTCCAGGACAAACAAAAACTGAAGGAATTTGCAAACACCAAGCCAGCTCTACAGGAAATATTGAAAGGGGTCCTCTAAGCAAAGAGAGACCCTAAAAGTAGTAGATCAGGAAGGAACATAGATAATATACAGTAACAGTCACCATACAGGCAATACAATGGCACTAAATTTGTATCTCTCAATAGTTACCCTGAATGTAAATGGGCTACATGCCCCAATCAAGACACAGGGTATCAGAATGGATAAAATAAAACAAAACCCATCAATATGCTGCCTATAAGAAACTCATTTTAGAGCCAAAGACACCTCCAGATTTAAAGTGAGGGGGTGAAAAACAATGTACCATGCTAATGGACACCAGAAGAAAGCTGGGGTGGCAATCCTTATATCAGATCAATTAGATTTTAAGTCAAAGACTATAATAAGAGATGAAGAAGGACACTATATCATACTCAAAGGGTCTGTCCAACAAGAAGACCTAACAATTTTAAATATCTATACCCCTAACATGGGAGCAGCCAACTATATAAACCAATTAATAACAAAATCAAAGAAACACATCGACAATAATACAATAATAATAGGGGACGTTAACACTCCCCTCACTGAAATGGACAGATCATCCAAGCAAAAGATCAACAAGGAAAAAAGGCCTTAAATGACACACTGGACCAGATGGACATCACAGATATATTCAGAACATTCCATCCCAAAGCAACAGAATACATATTCTTCTCTAGTGCACATGGAACATTCTCCAGAATAGATCACATCCTGGGTCATAAATCAGGTCTCAAGTGGTATCAAAAGATTGGGATCATTCCCTGCACTTTTTCAGACCACAATGCTCTGAAGCTAGAACTCAATCAATCACAAGAGGAAATTTGGAAAGAACCCAAATACATGGAGACTAAACAGCATCCTTCTAAAGAATGAATGGGTCAAGGAGGAAATTAAAGAAGAATTGAAAAAAATTCATGGAAACAAATGATAATGAAAACACAACGGTTCAAAATCTGTGGGACACAGCAAAGGCAATCCTGAGAGGAAAATATATAGTGATACAAGCCTTTCTCAAGAAATAAGAAAGGTCTCAAATACACAACCTAACCCTACACCTAAAGGAGCTGGAGAAAGAACAAGAAAGAAACCCTAAACCCAGCAGGAGAAGAGAAATCATAAAGATCAGAGCAGAAATCAATGAAATAGAAACCAAAAAAACAATAGAACAAATCAACGAAACTAGGAGCTGGTTCTTTGAAAGAATTAATAAGATTGATAAACCCCTGGCCAGACTTATCAAAAAGAAAAGAGAAAGGACCCAAATAAATAAAATCATGAATGAAAGAGGAGAGATCACAACCAACACCAAAGAAATACAAACAATTTTAAAACCATACTATGAGCAACTCTACACCAACAAATTTGACAATCTGGAAGAAATGGATGCATTCCTAGAGACATATAAACTACCACAACTGAACCAGGAAGAAATAGAAAGCCTGAACAGACCCATAACCAATAAGGAGATTGAAACAGTCATCAAAAATCTCCAAACAAAAGCCCAGGGCCAGATGGCTTCCCTGGGGAATTCTACCAAACATTTAAAGAAGAACTAATTCTTATTCTCCTGAAACTGTTCCAAAAAATAGAAATGGAAGGAAAACTTCCAAACTCATTTTATGAGGCCAGCATCACCTTGATCCCAAAACCAGACAAGGATCCCATCAAAAAAGAGAACTACAGACCAATATCCTTGATGAACACAGATGCAAAAATTCTCGCCAAAATACTAGCCAATAGGATCCAACAGTACATTAAAAGGATTATTCACCACGACCAAGTGGGATTTATTCCAGGGCTGCAAGGTTGGTTCAACATCCGCAAATCAATCAATGTGATACAACACATTAATAAAAGAAAGAACAAGAATTATATGATACTCTCCATAGATGCTGAAAAAGCATTCAACAAAGTACAGCATTCTTTCTTGATCAAAACTCTTCAAAGTGTAGGGTTAGAAGGCACATACCTCAATATTATCAAAGCCATCTATGAAAAACCCACCGCAAATATCATTCTCAATGGAGAAAAACTGAAAGCTTTTCCGCTAAGGTCAGGAACAGGGCAGGGATATCCGTTATCACCACTGCTATTCAACATAGTACTAGAAGTCCTAGCCTCAGCAATCAGACAACAAAAGGAAATTAAAGGCATCCAAATCGGCAAAGAGGAAGTCAAACTATCACTCTTTGCAGATGATATGATACTATATGTGGAAAACCCAAAAGACTCCACTCCAAAACTGCTAGAACTTGTACAGGAATTCAGTAAAGTGTCAGGATATAAAATCAATGCACAGAAATCAGTTGCATTTCTCTACATCAACAACAAGACAGAAGAAAGAGAAATTAAGGAGTCCATCCCATTTACAATTGCACCCAAAACTATAAGATACTTAGGAATAAACCTAACCAAAGAGGCAAAGAATCTATACTCAGAAAATTATAAAGTACTCATGAAAGAAATTGAGGAAGACACAAAGAAATGGAAAAATGTTCCATGCTCCTGGATTGGAAGAATAAATATTGTGAAAATTTCTATGCTACCTAAAGCAGTCTACACATTTAATGCAATCCCTATCAAAATCCCATCCATTTTTTCAAAGAAATGGAACAAATAATCCTAAAATTTATATGGAACCAGAAAAGATTTTGAATAACCAAAGGAATATTGGAAAAGAAAGCCAAAGTTGGTGGCATCACAATTCCAGACTTCAAGCCTTATTACAGAGCTGTCACCATCAAGACAGTATGGTACTGGCATAAAAACAGACACACAGATCAATGTAACAGAATAGAGAGCCCAGAAATAGACTCTCAACTCTATGGTCAACTAATTTTTGACAAAGCAGGAAAGAATGTCCAATGGAAAAAAGACAGTCTCTTCAACAAATGGTGTTGGGAAAATTGGACAGCCACATGCAGAAAAATGAAATTGGACCATTTCCTTACACCACACACAAAAATAGACTCAAAATGGATGAAGGGCCTCAATGTGAGAAAGGAATCCATCAAAATCCTTGAGGAGAGCACAGGTAGCAACCTCTTCAACCTCAGCCGCAGCAACTTCATCCTAGGAACATCGCCAAAGGCAAGAGAAGCAAGGGCAAAAATGAACTATTGGGATTTCTTTAAGATCGAAAGTTTCTGCACAGCAAAGGAAACAGTGAACGAAACCAAAAGACAACTGACAGAATGGGAGAAGATATTTGCAAATGACATATCAGATAAAGGGCTAGTATCCAAAATCTATAAAGAACTTAGCAAACTCAACACCCAAAGAACAAATGATCCAATCAAGAAATGGGCAGAGGATATGCACAGACATTTCTGCAAAGAAGACATCCAGATGGCCAACAGACACATGAAAAAATGCTCCACATCTCTTGGCATCAGGTAAATACAAATCCAAACCACAATGAGATACCACCTCACACCAGTCAGAATGGCTAAAATTAACAAGTCAGGAAATGACAGATGCTGGAAAGAAGGCAGAGAAAGGGGAACCCTCCTACACTGTTGGTGGGAATGCAAGCTGGTGCAACCACTCTGGAAAACAGCATGGAGGTTCCTCAAAAAGTTGAAAATAGAGCTACCCTATGACCCAGCAATTGCACTACTGGGTATTTACCCTAAAGATACAAACGTAGTGATCTGAAGGGGCATGTGCACCCGAATGTTTATAGCAGCAAGGTCCACAATAGCCTAACTATGGAAAGAATCTAGATGTCCATCAACAGATGAATGGATAAAGAAGATGTGAGATACACACACACACACACACATATACATACATACATACATACATACATACATACATACAGTGGAATACTATGCATTCATCAAAAGAAATGAAATATTGCCATTTGCCACGACCTGGATGGAACAAGAGGGTATTATGCTTAGTGAAATAAGTCAGTTGGAGAAATACAACTATCATATGACCTTCTTGATATGCGGAGGTAGAGATGCAACGTGGGGGTTTGGGGGGTACGAAAAGAATAAATGAAACAAGATGGGATCGGGAGGGAGACTAACCATAAGAGACTCTTAATCTCACAGAACAAACTGAGGGTTGCTGGGGGGAGTGGGGTCGGGAGAGGGTGGTGGGGTTATGGACATTGAGGGGTGGGTGTGCTCTGGTGAGTGCTGTGAAGTGTGTAAACCTGGCAATTCACAGACTTGTACCCCTGGAGCTAAAAATACATTATATGTTTATAAAAAAATAAAAAATATATATAAAAGAATAGTTTCCTACAAATAAACAAGTACAGCAACTTCTGTATGCATAGGTCACTTCAGAATTACCAGGTGCTACATAAGCAGAAAGGAGAATGGTGAATGAAGAATGAGAACAAATGGGAAAACGTAGAAAAAAAATAAAAGAAGAGGAAAAGATGACTACTTGCTGGAAATAAGACAGGAAAGAAGTTGATGAAGAGAACATATATTACCTAGGAATATACAGATTAAAAAGTATGAGAAGACAGAAAGGAAGCCAGAGAGAGAGGGGGGAAGAAAAAGAGAAAAGGGGAGGGGTATGGGAAAGAAACAACAAGGAGAAAAAGAAAAAAGCAAAGGAAAGTTTATTTTTGCCCTTTGGTTTGTTATATTTTTCTTCCCAGTAAATGTTCCTGGCTACCATGACTAATTCTGCAATGGCCACCTCTATAAGTTCATTTGCACTAACCACTGGAATTTCCTGGGAAAGAGGAGTCGGGTTTGACTCTAGGACAAGATCAATGAATAATCTGAGAAATAAATAAACCGTGGGAGCTCAGTGATATTCTTTATACTGAACTCTGAAGTCATTTATATCTAGGACCAGGTCATTCAGCAACAACTCAACCCTGCCTCCAATTTTCCCCGCTGAACGCCTGATCCTTATCACGATGGTCTTCTTTTGCCGCAATCTTTGATATGGGCCTTTCTGGAAGCTCTATATGAGGCAGGATACAACAAATGAAATGGCCCATGTCCTTCCCACCAAAATGACCCTGAGCCAGCTGGAGAAAGCTCATAAAGGGGATGAGCCTTTTGTATTCCAAAATGGTAAGGAGGAAAGCAAAGGTTTTGGAGAAAGATTCTCTGGATTTGACTCCTTGTTCATTTACAAGCTGCTGGATTTGGTGCAATTACAAAAGTCTCAGTTTCTTGTCTTTGAAAGAGAGAAAGTGATGCGTTCTACCTCCTAAGTGTTGGTTTGAGAATTTAAGGAGATATTGCATGTAAATGCTTAACATAATTCTTGGCATTTTTATTGTTATTATCGGTGTTTTCCAATTTAAGATAACATGTCAGATTAATTACACAATCCCTAAGCTCAGTGACTGTAGTACAAGCATCCTTATTTAAAAAGTAACTCAATACTCAGAGGGCAAATATTTGATATTGTCTTTAAAGTCATACATAGGCCCCTCCCTTATGTCCTGATAAGGTATATCATTCCCACCAGAAGCATGTGTAATCAAACACAGTTGATTCCTACAGCAAAACATTTCAGTGGGAGAAATGAAGACTAAACATAGCATGACAGCATTTCCGGTTAAGTTTTGCCACCAAATGAATAAAGAGATTCTTGAATTTTGGAATTGTAAATAAGGGCCTATAGACCTATACATTCTATGCTTCGCAGTCTTCACTCTTCCTTTCCTAGAAAAGCAAAAATCTAGTCTGCATTATCAACCACATTTGAAAAGCCAAACAAATTTACTTCCATTTGAGAGAGAGAAAAGCAGCTGCTGATAGCTTGGCATTGACCTGGCCCCAACAGGCCTTGGTGTTTCCTAGGAGTTGGCCTGGCCCTCACAACTAGGCCTTGGCATTCTCCTGCTGAATATAATCAATTTCACAGCATACCAACCCCAGATAAGGCCACGCTGTGACCCTGATAGATCAAGACAAAAACAAAATTCCTTTGTAATCATATCTGTATTCAGACCAAAACAGTATTGTCCCAAACACAAAAATGACCAAAAATGCCCCTACTGTGGCCAGTGTGTTTGCTGCTTTTTTACTAATCATGGCTTTGTCTTACTTTATTCTCTCCAATTCCTAGATAAGACCTATTAAGATATCCATAGAGTTGCCTATGCTTCTTGGCATGGTCCAATTCAGAGGAAAGTGCTGCTTCCTTGAACCCTCCTCAAAAAATACCTAACACAAACCCAGATTTTTTTTAATATTTTATTTATTTATTTGACAGACAGAGATCACAAGTAGGCAGAGAGGCAGGCAGAGAGAGAGAGGAAGGGAAGCAGGCTCCCTGCTGAGCAGAGAGCCCGATGTGGGGCTCGATCCCAGGACCCTGAGATCATGACCTGAGCTGAAGGCAGAGGCTTTAACCCACTGAGCCTCCCAGGCGCCCCAAACCCAGATATTTTAAGTCCTTTCTAACACCCTCTTAACTGAATGACCCACAACTTCCCATGATATATGTTTTCTCTTGTTGGTCACGAGTCAATAAACCCAATTTTGTTCAATATATGTTGTCCTGTGGTCTCTGGCTGGAGGACACTGGCAATTTATTTTCCTCCAGTGTAACAATAGGCTGATCAACCCTCTCCTTAGAAGACATTATCATAATTCTTAAGATGTACTATCTGAAACAAAATCTCTGTATCATTCTAATTTTCTTTGATGGTTAAAACATTGGGTGGCATTCATTTTTTGGGACTTCATATCTTAAAAATTTGACATTGATTTACACAACAGCCTTCAAGTATCAGACCTGGTGTCTCAGTTTCTAGGCAATGGAAGCCAAATTTTCATCAAGGAAAATGCTGTTGAGCTGGCCAGAAAATACCAAAATCTGTTGTATTATGAGAAACAGTGTATTTCCTAAGGACTCTGAGGGAGGAAAATGTATGGTTTAATGACACCAGGTTAAATAAGGAATGAAGTAAAAGTGAGCAGACCCAGAATCTACTGGTAATTTGCCACTACCTAGCTATAAAACCCTAAACACATACCTAAACACATCTGATTTAATTACCTCATATGCCAAAGAAAAATTATATGTCTAAGATTCTTTTCCCTATCTAAAGTTACGAGTCTAGGATATGGTAAGGTCACAGGCCAATAAAAGGTCACCACAACACATCATAAAATATTATTTACAAACAAATATTCAATAGGATACTTTAACATCTCTGTTGTGTTTCTCAAAATAAAATTTGATGCTTTTGAAAGGTCTGGACATAAGACCTAATCAACAAAGTATAATTAGTGCACAAGGGGGCCCAAATAAAGAATGACCCTAAAATTTGGTACAAATAGAAATTGACTCTCTAAAAAACTACTAAGATTTAATATAAAAGGATAAAATTAGCCACCAATGGAAACCCACTTATAAAACAAAATTAAAAAGGAGTATAGATTATTTCCTAAAGCTCACAATTTACCCATTTAAATTTTTCCACATCAGATAGACAATAATCTTGGGATATATTAATTAACCTTATTAAGAATAAAGATTTGCTATAAGAAAAGAAGAATGCACACATATTGTAACTTTAGAAATTTTTGTATTAGTAGCAGCACTGGAAAATATCATCGAGCAATATGGTTTACCCATGCACTCATGGAATTGGAGGAAGAGAAGGGAATCTGACTCTAATCTAATTGGACCTATCACAGCTACATAGATAAAATATCTCTAGAGCACAGAAATAAAATATATGAAATATTAGTTGATTTGAAGGTCCTTTTGGTTACATCTAGTTTCTCAATATCAATGAGAAATCAGAGTTATAAATTTGATCTTCATCTGAGCATATCAGCCCATCAAAATGATGCATCACGTACAATTGCCAGTATAAGTTATTTTGCCTTTTTTCCCTCAGAATAAATGGGTACCCTGATTTCTAAAATCAAGATGTAATCTCAGCTAATATGAAACAGTTCCTTAAAAAATTGTTTTAAGTTATAAAACAGAGCCTCTGAAATCGCAAAGATGAGGATCAAAGTACCCGGGGTGACCTTCTCAAGATGAACAAATCCCTAAGGTTCAGTCTAAAATAATACTTTACTTTTGCCTCACTGGTACACTCTCATGTAATGAACAATTAGTTACTAAATATCTATTATAGGACAGGCATGACAGTAGGCATTATCCTAAAGTAAGAGACAAAAGAAAAGTTGAAATAATATTCATTGAGTATCTAGATCGAGTATAGATGTTAGGCACTGTGGTAGGTGTATTCCATTTCCAACCCCACTTGATATACTTCCAAATATAGACAATTTTTTTCCATTTTTCAATTGAAGTACAGTTGACACACAATGTTACATTAATTTCAGGTCCACAACATAATGATCTGACAACTCTCTACCTTATCCTGTACTCACCCCAAGTGTAGTTACCATCTGTCACCACACAACACTGTTAACTACCATTGACCATTTTCCCTATGCTGTACCCTTCATTCCCATGACTCATTCATTCCATAACTAGAACTAGAACCACTATTATGCTTACTTCTCGGGGCATAAAATTGGGACCTAAAGATAATTATTTATATCTCAGATGCTACAAAATTGATAGTTAGAAAAACTTAATTGTCCCAAATCCAATTTTCTCTTTATTACACCTCTGCTACTATTGATAACAATGTTTAAGATTGTTGAAACAATTAAAATATACATAATAAGGCATTTACAATTTTCAGTATAACCACACTTAGAATCCAAGATAATATGGACCGTCTTGTATATACTCATGTTTACAAAAGATTTGATCTGTACAATACATAGAATTCAAATATTTCTCCTCATTTATGGAGAATGTTCATTTATGACATGCCATTGCTAGTTTCTTCATACAGTGAATTCATAAGAGTTTTGAAAAAGAGAGGCAGTGTTTATTATTGAAAATAATTGAGAGTTCCTAAAGAATTTTGCAGCAAATCTTTTAGTAACATTACTCTGTTACTTGTCTTTTCATTATAGAAACAACTGCTTGAAAACAACTGCTTGGATTTCAGATGTAATTTTGTGTTGAGCAAATTTTTGTATTCCAAGACATCTAGTTGAATTAAACTCACTGGAGATCCTTAGCTTTGGTAACAAAGCTTTGAATCTTCATAGGCTGAGAGTAATAAAGTCCCTGGTGACTCCCAGAAACCTCATTAAGTGGAGTGAGACGATCCTCAATTGAGGATCATTGGAATTTATTTTCTTTACTGCTGATACTCCAGGTAGTCCAGGCAACAGGAAATTCAATACAGTATGCTTTATTCAAATTGACTTCTACCCTTCAGAATAATGCAGAAATCAATCAGCGTTAGTTGCCTTGTCAATGACTGAACCATTTATCCAGCCTTGTCAAGATTATGTAAATGCAGTCACTTGGCATTCTCATTGTTTTCTCCGTCCTAGCAAGCAACATATAGACTGAACCGCTTCTAAACACTAATAAATCCACCTTTGCCATTTAGCCATCTAGGAATTAGGTTATACCGTGTGTAGTTACAACATGCCTGGGTAGTTGAATCTGTGTACTTCTTATAACTCCAAACTGAACAGTAATCCTTAGAAAGGAGCTCAAATGAACACACTTGAGAGAATTGAGGTTTTAAAAAATACATTCCCTTACTGTAAATTGCAATATGCAATACAGTGCCTAAGAGCACAAGTCAAAGATCTACCTTCAGATTCTAGCTCTAGGATCCACTAGGCTTGTGACCCTGAACAGATAATCAAGCATCTCAGCTCCCTCACCCATCTTCACACAGCAAGGAGTGCGCCTCTCAGGGCCTTTAGAATACCAAAACAAACAAACAAACAAACAAACAAAAACCTATGTAAAGGGCTTAGCATAGGGTCTGGTATAAGTGCTTAAGTGTCTAATAATATTTTTTATTTATTATTTTTGTTATTTTTATCTACAAAATTCATTTAAGAAAACAATTCTTATGTAATCCTCCCTAATACTATATTAGAAGATGCTTACTAATTTCAATTAAAAGATGGCAAACATCTTTTTCTCCTAATTGATTATGTGAAGTTTGGTCTTTTTTTGATTTTCTATTTATAATGCTATGTTGAATTTTCCTCCCAAAATATGAGGGCAATACAAGCAACAAGCCAAGTAATGCCAATATATAAAGAAAAGTCAGCAATCATCTCCTTTCCCAGAGGTAACTGCTATCAATACACTAGTTTATATCCTTCCATCCTTTTCTCTATGCTTACAAAAACAGACAATATGAAGACTCATGTATATATCAATAGTCTAGTATATGACTCTCTATATATTTCTCTGTGCTAATATAAACAGATAGATGTGTGTCTGTTTATGTGTGTGTCTGTGTGTCTGTGTATCTGTGTATCTATATTTCCTAATTGGTACAAAAATGGGATTATGCTCATCACGATAAGCTAAAACTTTTATTTTTTACTTGACAGAAATACATGAATATCTTGCAGGTCAAAAGTTATAGCCCTAATTCATCCTTTCTAATAATTGCGTAACAGTCCATAGCATGAATACAGCATCATTTATCCAAGTATGCTTCTATTGAAGGATATTCAGATTGTTTTGCATTTTTTTATTTTGTCCCTACAATTCATGTAGCAATAAACATCCTTGTTCAAATGTCCCGACATTCTGGTGTTTTGATTGTAGTATGATAGCTTCTAAAAAGGGAGATTTAGCGTTTATTATGTCCCAAGCATCATTCTAAATGCTTTACATTTATTATCTCATTTAAGCTTGACACAACTTGATGAGCTATTATTATGACTCGTATTTTGAGTATCATGAAATTGAGGTAAATAAATTGCCCAAGGTCACCAGCAAGCGAGTGGTGGATAAGTGATTTCAACCCAGGCAGTCTGGTTTGCAAATCCTCACTCTTAACACAACCCTTATAGAGAAAATTGTTATATTACTTTCTCCAGAGGCTGTTGCCGCGTATAGTTCTTTCATGATAGTTTCTCTAAACCATTCTGAGCTTTTCACTGTACACCATAAAATGTCTTATCCAATGACCAGAATCAACAACTAGCAGTGTGCTTCCTCAAGTGCACAAATTCTATCTTATTCGTTTCCAAACGCATCTGAGAGTATTTCCTATAATCTGAAAGCCTTTTACAATACAGAATCTGGTTACATCAGGGACTGTCTCTTTTGACTCTGGTTAGCATTTAGGGTCAAGAAATAAATATATATTCCTAATGAATGGGATGCAGAATATGCAGCCATATCTGCTAACAACTTCAGAGAAGCAGACATTAGGATTTTTTCATTCATAGTTTATGTTGTTAAAATTCTTACTTAAAATGTCTCCAGTCCTGTAATTTCCACAGAAAGAAGTAATGCTTCCTCTTCCTCTCAAAACCGAAATCCCAAAAATGGATTACAATCATAATTACAACTAATACAATTACAGTGGCATACTACTGTTGTTATGTTTCCTATTAATTTTATTTACTTTTCTCAAAAGTGTTTCAATATGCAATAGAGTCTTGGGGACTTGAACAAAAGGTGTGGTTTTTACTAATCAAGTAAATGAACCATATTAAACTCAGCAATCTAGAACTGCTTTCCTTTGGAGGAGTGTAACTTAAGGGAATTATATTGCACTTTGGCTCCTATGGTAAAAAGGGAATTTTAAAAAGTGCTAAACATTGTGCTGTGATCAGCATCATATTTTAGGTGAGAAACAGTGACAAAATGGGATGATTCTAGAATCCTGTGAAAAAATATATTGCAGTTCCCAGGGAGTGTGTGGGGTATGGTTTGGCAAAGAAAAAGCTAGGGTTTATACCTCGGGAAATGCAACTGGAGGTCCTCCTACATTAAGGAGCTTAATGCTGATAAGAAATAGTTTGCCGTGGGGCGCCTGGGTGGCTCAGTGGGTTAAGCCGCTGCCTTCGGCTCAGGTCGTGATCTCGGGGTCCTAGGATCGAGTCCCACATCGGGCTCTCTGCTCGGCAGGAAGCCTGCTTCCCTCTCTCTCTCTCTCTGCCTGCCTCTCCGTCTACTTGTGATCTCTCTCTGTCAAACAAATAAATAACATTAAAAAAAAAAAAATAGTTTGACGCTTCAGAAACACTACTGGTCTAGCAAATTCCACGGTTGACCTAAGGTCCGGTTGGCACTATTGCCCCTCTGGTAGCAACTTGGCATTATGCAAGGGTGTTTCTGTGAAAACAGACTGAAATGATTTGGGCTGAAAACCTCTTGCCTTGAGCAAAAACCATACCAGCTGGGAAACGAAGTGCTTAAGAAACAACAGAAAAGAGCTGAGCTGGAGGAGAAGGCTCTGCTGGAATTACTCGGCTGCCATAGAAATTGCCAGCATGTACAATTGCCTCTGTGGTTGTGGGAGTTGGAAACTTTGGATGCCAACTTCATGGCTGGGATAAAATCACATTAGTGAATAAGGCTTGAGCCAAGAGTGAAGAGTGGTCGGAAATAGCTAATGTTTGTAAATTTTGAGCTAAAACTGTTACAATTGGGAAATGTTAACGTATTCTGCATTAACCCGTTACACACACACACACACACACCCCGCTCCCGCGAGGTCGGTAGGAACGGAGAGTGTGATCGGATCTATTTTCTAGTTGGAGGAAACACGCTCAGAGAAGGTGTTGTCACTTGTCCAGGGGCACACACATCTAGTAGTGGCCTAGCTGGCTTTAAGGCCTCCTATTTCATTGGCTTGCCAGCCTACCCTGCTTCTAAGGATGTGAAGGGAATAATGTCAGGGCTAGATTATGGAATCCGGCAAATTCTTCTCTCCCTAAACCCTCTGATTGCTTAGAACCGCACAGCAGATGAGACAGACTGCGGAGTTGGGCCCACCGTGATGATGGGTAACTCGGGAGCGGCAGGATGGGGATGGGAGAAGCTGAGGTGACTGGGGCCACCGGACGGGCCTGGGGCGCTGCCTGGTCCCGCAGGCGTCTGAACTGCACAGGGGCTCGAGCCTTCTGCCACCTTCCATCCGCACGCCGCGCTCCGGAGCTCTGCGCCCCGCTCGTCCCTAGCCCGCTCTCCCCGGGCTGTGTCACTCACTCACGGTCTGGGACACCTTCACCTCCTGGTTGAGCCACTGGCACAGAATCTCGGACATGGTTCGGCCTGCGCCTTCTACCGTAAGCCGGTGTAGGAACGCGCGAGAAAGCCTGCGGAGGGCCCGCGTCCTCCTGTTGCCAAAGGCAACCCGTTGCTAAGGAAGCGTATCCAGGCCTGAGCCTGGGGCAAGAGCGACGCCAGTGTCCCGTCGCGGAGGACGGAGAACCGTGGCCTGCCCCCTGCCGGCGGGTGAGCCGGAACGGAACGCAGGCGCCGGGACTCCGCGGTGGTGGTGGAGGGGAGCACCTGGAAGAGGGGCCTAGAAAAGCAGGAGTCTTGCTTGAAGGGCAATTCTTTTTCTTCCCCTTTGTCTTTTAAGGAAATCTACAGAAAATCGTCTCTAATGACAGCTGTTTTGTCACTGATTTACAAATTGCCAGTTCCAAATGCTGTATTGTGTGTCTACCCTGGCGAGAACAGATAGTCCCGGACCCGGTATAGGGCCTGACACCTAGAAAACATATGATCATTTTTGTTGTTAGTGGTGGCGGCACTAACAATTAGGGGGAATCCCTATCTCTGCGGTGTTTTAAGAGGTGAATATGTAATGAGCTTATTTGCTGGTCATTTTTTCCTTCCAGGTAATTATTTTACAGTGTATTTGGCAAACATTCTCACCTTGAGCAAACCCGAGTCAGGCTCCTTTGAATCTTCTCCTGGAGGCTCATAATTTGAGCTGTGTCCTTAGCCCCCTAGTCCAGTTTTAGCAAGAATCCTGCTCTGCTGGGTCTGTTTAAGGAAAACCCCAGCCCTTTCCATATCGATCAAATTGTACATCCCTCACCCTTGATATCTGCTCCCCCGGCCTGCCTTCAGTAAGGATTCTTCAAGTTAGTTTAGCCAAAATCCCCTTGACCTTGATGTTTCGCCTTAGAAATTTTCTATCCACTGGCCCCAGCCCTGCTCCTTGGCTATAAATTACACTTTTCCTTGTTGTGTTCAGAATGGAGCCCCAACTCACTCCCCTGGTGTATAACCCCCTTGCAATGCTCCCTTGAATAAAGTCTTCCTTACTGTCTTTAACAAGTGTCAGAAAAATTTTCCATTACCAATTTCTTAAAGGTTAGGTGGAGTTATAGGAAAAATTATATGCATTTGTATTATGTATACTTGTGTATGATAAATAATATGGAACAGTGTGTTTATGTATGTCACAAATACAAAGAATTTCCCCTCAAAGACCTGGATACATCAAATTATGATTCTTTTAAACTATATTTACAATAACAGTGACATCCTACTAGAATATATGTCTCTTAAGATTAATCTGAAATTGCTCCATATGTCCTGATTGGCTAAAAGTTGGGTACCATTTCACTTCACTTAACTTTAAATTCTCCCATCCCATGAGTTTCCTCACACCCAACACAGCAGACATGGCTGCAATGGAACAATGGAAATTCTGAGGAAGATTTATTACTAACAAAACTGGGGCCTGATACACTTGATATGTCTCACCTTAGAGTTGTCCAAATTTGGAAGATCAAATGATTCTAAAAGCCTCTACAGCAAGGGGAATATATCTAATAAAGCTTTATCCATTGGAAACATGTCATCCCTGAAAAGATTATGTGCCTAGAAATCACTGCTGAGGCACTTGTGTTTTATGTCATCTTGGTAGTAAATTTATTTATTTAAGACAGAGCACATACAAGGGGGAGGGTATCAGTACGAGCAGAGAGAGAGAGAGAGAGAGAATCTTAAGCGGACCCCATGCCCAGCGTGGAGCTCAACACAGGGCTCGATCTCATGACGCTGAGACCATGACCTGAGCTAAAATCAAAAGTCAGACACTTAACCTAATGGGCAACCCGGGTGTCCCATTTAAACTGATGACTAATACTACTTTTAGTAAGAGGTTCCAAGGTTTAATTTCAGTCCGTGGGACCCAAAAGATAGAAAACAATGTCTTCTGGATTGCTGAGAAAATTGCTTTTGATGGTTTATCAAACTCCACAGCGGCACCAGAAGAGAATGCCTGAGCCCGTACGCCATCTACAGACAGGGGCTTATCTCCATATCAGAGCAAAATATCTCTGTGCCTGTTCAGTTGTTTGTTTCCTTCAAAGGGTTATTTATAGTGTTTGTCTTTGGAACCCAGAACCAAACAACACAAACTGCCCCTTTGATATTTGTGAAAACAAGTTTATGCACAGGAGTTAGATACATAAAGACACTTACAAAGCAAAAGGTGAAATTCTTCGTTTCACAAAAAGAGCGTATTTTCCTCAGTGCCTAAAACATCCAACTTGAAAACATTCTGACGTTAAAATATTAGTGAAAAATTGTACTCTCATTTAAATATTTGCCTTTTACTATTCTTTTTTTTTTCTTGAAATTGCTACTATGGTTATTAGTACAAGTTTAACATTTAATCTTTTCCTTTCCATTGGAATTCAAGCTCAGGGCAAAATTTCTATCACCTCTCTTGTTGGTATTTTGTGTTAATATGGTAAATAATGTGTTTGTCCCCACATGCAATTGGTTGGGGGAGGGAATAATTAAAGACATGAACGGTTTCCCATCTGTTCCTGAGATGGCTTCCCCACTGTTTTTTAATTAAAGTTTTTAGAATATTTGTCTCCTGCATCCAATTGTAAGCATCACAGCAATCTTAAAATTAAATAAAAATTATTTTTAAAGCATTACCTGTCATTTAATTATAAATCTTTATTTCTCCTCTGTATAGTCAAGGGCAGATTATAAAGAGTTGTTTTGAGCCCACTGGTTGGTTTGAAAAGTGATGCCGTGTAGTGTGTACTGTGTACTGTGTACTTATTCTCTCAGAAAACAATTGTAACATTTTTCATAATTGGAATATACCAATAAAATACAAGCTTTAGAATCAGACACACCAGGGTCCAGGTATCTGGTTTTGTTTTGACTAGCTCTTCAGCTTTGGAAAAAAACTAAACTTCTCTGAGCCACATTTATTTCCCCTGGCTTTATGTTCTGCTTTAATTTCTTATTTTCCCATCCTGAAGTTTTCAGAGAAGCCAAGTCCTACTTTACTATCTTAAGTTTATTTTTCATATGCACAATAACAGAACCTAAAACTGGCAGAATTAAGAAACATTAAAATTATGTAAAATTAAAATTCAAAGTACCTAAAATTTTAATTGGAGATTTTAATATGTCATTCTCAGTATCTTTATTTCAGTTGATAAAGTAGGTAAGATATTCATGAAGGATATAGAAAACTTAAAAAGTACTGTATCAACCAAATTAGCATAATTGGTATTTAAAAAACAAAACCCGAAGTATAAGTGCACTGCCCACTTTGAAGGGAAGCAGGCATTGAAAGCTGATTATTTGACTGTGCAGTGGTACCACTGGAGCTAGAGATACTGTGGAAAATTAAATTGGCTCTTTGGATCCTTCAACAATCCTATGAAGAAAGTTACTTTTTATTTTTCTTCTTACTGCAAATCTGTATTGTCATCATGATGCATTACGTTCTATCCAGCTAAGCTTTCATTGATTTTTGAACTTACCTGTTCCCATTGTAAATTTTTTATTGGTACATTTTCAAACATATTATCTGAAAATTAGTATTTTATAACCATTTTCCAGGATAAGTAAAAAAGTTTATATAATTATGTCATATTTTTATATCAAGGAAAATCACTGATTTTATAGAGAACATGGGAGAGACAAAAAATTTGTTATTTTTGTAAAATTTCAACCATTTAAGTACTCTATGAATTAAGATATAATTATACTGTGGTTCCATTCCCTCTTGTTTGCTTGATTGTTTGCTTATTTTTGTAGAGAAGGTAGAGAGGGAGTCTCTCTGGCCAGAGCAATAACATAAAATTGTCTATGGAATGGCTTATAAACCCACGATGATAATTCCCCATCGTTTAGCAACAATTGAAGGGAGTGTGTGCACTTCATGCTGGGTACTGATTTCCAGACTTTGCATTCTACCAGGTGGTAATTTTCCAAAAGCAAATTTGATAGCCGGTGTGAGGTTGCCAATTTTCTTTTTTGTTTTGTTTTTGTTTTTTTTTTCAAGGAAGAATATAAACACAAATACTGCATCTTCTCCAGCCATCATTTCACATAAGAAAGAACATTTTATGCTGAAAGAAATAGGAAGCATAAAATTTGAGAATGAAGAACAGTATTTTAAACTGAAGAATAGGGTTTATGAAAAGCCCACAGTATCTAAATAGACCTGTGAATGTCCCTTATAGGTTGGACTATTTTGCCAAGCTCTGTCCCAGACCCTGACACCTAGGCAGGCCCACTTGAGTATGAATCCTGTTTCCATGGTATTTGCAACCCTTCCACATTGGAATGTCAGAAAGCTGGAAGGGGTGTGTGTGTGTGTGTGTGTGTGTGTGTGTGTGTGTGTGTGTAGAGGGTAAAGTATCTATGAATGTCTTTTTTTCAGCCTAAGTCATTTTTTTAGGGTATTACCTATCTTTTTATGACCTCTGAAAGAATAAAGAGTCATATTTGACAGAAAATATTTTTAAGACCTCCATGGAGATTACAAACTTTAATAGAATTTGAAGGTCTTCTTCTACAGAATCTTTGGAATCCACATGCACAGGTTTCACCCTAGCATTCCACAGTATAGGGAGAATTGCTCTTAGTAAGTCAAATCCCCTAGAAGAAAAAAAAAATTCCTTCAGATTAAGTGACCCTTGGGAGATGGTTGAATTCTCAAGGTTGTAACTGGATCCTGGATGCTTTAAATCATGTTAGTTTTGATTATTATCAGGAAGTCAAATCTAAAGGAAGGCTCATATTTGCTCTTTGCTCTGACTAATACCAATTCCCATACCACATTTTAATATATCTGATCTAAGCACATGATTAAAATATCAGATTCTTTAAATTTTGAGAAGAGTGGGGCACCTGGTTGGCTCAGTCAGTTAAGTCTGCCTTTTGCTCAGGTCATGATCCACGGGTCCTGGGATCTAGCCTTGCTATCTGCCTTCCTGTGCAGTGGGGAGTCTGCTTCTCCCTCTGCCTCTGCCCCCCCTTACTTGGGGGTGCTCACTCTTTCTCTCTCTCAAATAAATAAATCTTAAAAAAAAAAAAAAGTTTGAGAAGACTGGATCGAACTGTACCAAAAAGAGATCCAGACACTTCAATGAGCACAAAGTCAACTTCAGTTTCTTTTATTCTTTTTCTTTCTTTTTGTTTTGAAATTTAAACATTTTGTAATTTAAATTCAATTAGTTAACATATAATGTATTATTGGTTTCAGAGGGCCAGGCCTATGATTCACCAGTCTTATATAATACCCAGTGCTCATTCCATCACATACCCTCCTTAACGTCCATCACCCAGTTACCCCATGCCCCACCCACCTCCCCTCCAGGAACTCTGTTTCTTTCCTATGACTAAGAGTCTCTCATGGTTTATCTTTACTTAGTTTTACCTACTGTATATCACCTCACTTATAATAGGCCTTCAAAATTTTACTTATTCTAAACCACTCAAATGTGACAAAGGTAAACTGTGATGAAATATATAATAGAAAAAAAAAAGAAATATATAATAGACGCACACATATACTTTTTAAGAAATTTGTTTTCTTCTGTCTAATTTGTTCTTGGAAAATGGAACTCAGTGTTCAAGTACTACTAATTTCATATCTACCAGGTAGATCTATTTCTATATGAAATTCCTGCCAAGCTCACCAAAAATCCCTATTGAAATTACTTAGGGCATTTCCAAAGACAAGGCAGGTTTAACAGCTACCTGGAAATTAATGATTATCATGTATACTAAAAGAGTGATGATGTGATGACCAATAATTATAATAAGCTCTACTGCTTTGCAAGTACCTTTATTTTATCAGTCAGAATGGAATTTTTATTTTGACAAAAGTTTCATGAGGACAAGTCTATTGGATATGAATTTAAATAATTTGTCAGTCAAATAATGGAAATATTCTGTATCAGAAAACTATATACAAGAAAGGTCTATATTTATATACTTATGCTATATTTATATATCAATTTATATACTACATTCTCTGATATACATGTATGCATATACAAAACTACATATATATATGCATTTACATGTGTGTGTATAAAAATTGCACAAAAAAATGGAAAGAGAGGAGATTACTGGGCTTCTATTACAGTTTGAAAATGTCTGATCATTTGGAAGCACTGTTGTTTATAATCAGATTAAGTCACAATTACATAAGGAACTGCTTAAAATATGAACCCAGTGTATATCATTTAACTCCGGAAGCTGTTTTTAGAAGTCTTCTTTTGGAAATTGTGAGGTCTTTATTAACATGAGGTTTTTTGGAAGGCAGGAGTCCTCTATTAACAGAAAGACCATTGAAAATTTAATGGATCACATCTTGCATCTTATTCTAAACCATAACCATCTATTATATCTTGAAAGAGATCAGCAGGAATGGAATGCAGGAACTTGTAGATGAGCTGAACAGAGCAAAATGAATAACTATTCTGGAAATGGAAGGCAGACTAATGAAGGGAAGGTGGGAGAAGATGGATAAATTTTTATTTCTTCCCAAATTTACATAAAGTTAAGCATGACCTTTAGGATGACATCTGAGGATAAGAAGTGTTGCATAAGGGAAAACTCAGAAATTCTGAACAAGATAATATTAGGACTTGCAGAATTGATACATATTTTGAACTACCATGAATGACTCCATTGGGTATGGAGTGGAAAGGAAGCCAAAGAACTTTTTGAAAGGGAATGGACAAAAAACCTTAATAATGAGTGATATAATATACCTCTTTCTCCATGATAGCCACATATACAGAGTGACAAATATGGCTAGAGAGGTAACAATCAAGAACCAGGTGGAGAAAAAAATTGTTCATTTTTTAAAACATCACCTAATAACAATGTGGTGTTGACTTGGTGTTTTTCTTAGGTGCCTTACTTATATTATAGAAAGAGCGAGTGGGGGAAAAGACCATAGATGGAAATTTAATATGGGATATTTCCTTTGGTTAAAACATGGGTCAATAATCATCATCAATAGAAAATGCCAAGTGACTGAATTTCCCTTTACTTTATTGTCCCCCAAATTATGATTTGATTGACTAGTAAGTACCTAGATTTATGGCTGAGAGTCATTTGATAATGAGTGTACAGAAGATAGAAACACTATGAAAAAAGAGAAAAATGAACAACTTTTTTGAGCTCAAGGGGAATAGGAGAACAGAAATAACATGCTCCCAAATACGTTGAAGGTTTTGGTACAATCTGGACGAAGGGTTAAGGCATTTGAAAGCTAGATGGACACAGACTCCCTAGAAAAGCAGATCCTGAAGAGATACAGGTTAAATGTGATCATGCAGATGGTTGGATTAATGAGTATTAAAAAAAAGTTCAGTAACTGCACAAAAATAGACTTGGTCTCTAATCCCAGAGTTCATATTTGCTCACCTGGCCATTGTTCCAAAAGATGTTACCGTCCTTGTTACTGCTGACCTCATCTTGCTATACCTCAGTTCCCTTTTCTGTATGAGGACTGTGTTGGTCTGGATGACTTCAAAGCTCTTTTTCAACTGTATCCCTTTGTGAATTCATTAGGTTTTACTGACTTCAAGATTCTACTTAAGAATGTTTTGGTCTCATGAAGATTGTTATAAGGAAGTTATTGGAGATAAACAGAGAACTAACTGGTCATCATACCAACAGCAATACAAATCTCAAGAAAAGGCAGAGAAGATAGAAATTGTAACATCTCCTCACTCAGCACAGGTGGGGAGAGTCAGGGCAGACAGTGTTGTGCTTGATAATAGAAAGATCTAGAAAGTAATGGAGAATTTGTGTTTCAGCACCTCATAGATACTTGAGAGCTCTTAGCAGTGGGACTTGAGTCTCTACCACAATCTTGTCATTTGTGCTATTGCCCAACATTACAATCACCTGTGTTGAAATGTAATGTTTTTGAGGGAAACTATGTGGGGAAGGAAAATTCTCCTCTATCTTCTCGGGTTCTCAGTGGTTCTGAGAAATAAACGGACAGTGGGCAGATTAACAAGAGAAAAATCATAGAAATGTATTTGATGTTATAAGTTTAATATAGCACAGAGGAATTTACAGAGGGAAGAGAAATCCTGCAAAGAAACTGCTAGGCTTGGAGGCTTTAAAAATTTATTTATTTATTTATTTATTTATTTATTTATTTATTTATGTGAGAGGGCTCAAAATCATAAGCAGGGATTGGGGGGGCTGCAGAAGAGAGAGAGGGAGAGAAAGAATCCTCAGTGAGACTCCCCACTGAACACAGAGCCCCATGTGGGGTTTCTATTCCTGGACCCTGGGATCATGACCTGAGCCAAAATCAAAAGTTGGCCACTTAACTAAATGAGCCACCCAGGTGCCCCAGCTTGGAGGCTTTTAAATCATTTTGACAGAGGAGGATAAATATAAAGGTAGGTGACAAAGTAGAAGAAAGGGACTTGGAGTTTCCAGGTGTGACAAATTGAAGAAGACAAATATGCAGGAAACTAATGGTAAATAGAGGCTAGTTAGTAAGGTTATGCACATTCAGTCCATATTAAATATGTCATTAGGGAATTGTAGTTTAAAACAATGAGGTACGATTACACATCCAAAATCCAAAATATGGACAACACTAAGTGCTAGCAAAGAGACAGTAAAAAGATCAGTGGTTGCCAGGCATTACAGGGGAGGGAAGGATGAATAGGTGAAGCACGGAGGATTGAGGGGTAGTGAAAATTCTCTGGTGACACTATAATGGAGGATATAGATCATTACACATTTATCAAACCCATAGAATATACAACACCAAAAGTAAACTCTGATGTAAAATACAGACTTTAGGTGAGAAACAAATAAATAAAAACACAAACAAAACAAATGAGCCCTTTCCCCATAAAACCTGTTCTTGAAAATTAATCCTAGGTGAGTATGTGCACATACACACACACACACACACACACACACACACACACACACACGTGCATACTGCTATATAATCAATGCATCAGAGACAAAATCACAGGAGAAATTATAAAATATTTGGAACTGAGCAACAATTAGAGTACTACATATAAAAATTTGTGGGATATAACTAAAACAATGTAAATCAGAAAATGTATTGCCTTAACTGAACATGTCAGTAAATGAGAAATTTGAAAATCAGTAAGCTAAGTTCTTCTCTCAAGAAATTAGAAAAAGAACAGCAGAGTTTTAACAAACAAAAAAGAAAATAGTGTGTTAGAATCAAAATTAATTATTTTTTCAAAATGGAGCAGACCAAATTAGAACAATGCATGGCATCAAGTAAAGGATCAGTAACTGTGAGCTATTATTACAGTTAATTAAGTGCAGGGATGTAATAAAAACATTCATCTACTAAGGGTCTGGAGATCTGTCTTCTAGTCCTTTTTCTTTTTCTTTGAATGACTAGATATTGTGTTACTTGTGATGAGTCACATAACCCCCTGGAACTTGATTACTCAATATGCAAAATGAGAAGTCTGGATGAAAAGTCATGCCCCGTCCTGTGTCTCTGGGATTCTATTTTTCCAGGACCCTGGTAGAGGCAACAATTTGCCTTATATAAAATTCCACTTGTAGATTTTTCTTACAGTATGGACCACTACTACCTGTATGGGAATCTAGAAAGGATGAAAGTCTAAACTGTGCATAACTAATATTATTAGTAGTAGGATTAGTATTAGTAGTACAAAACTTATGGCAAGGTTGACCCTCTTGCTACTGTTATTTCCTTTCAGGGTGGTCACAGTTAATTTGTGACTGAATTCCCATCAGGAAAACCAAAACCTTTTTCTCTCTTGAGAATCCTTTTTCTTGGGAAATTTTGTGACTCTCTTCTAAGGCATGTTACAGAGGTTGTGAGCTGCTGCTAAATGTTCCTAGCTTGTTAAATCAATCTCATGTTCGTTTACTCAAGGAAATTCTGGTCTGAAAGAAAATAAAAGCAGGCACTTTCATTTCTCCTACAAGTAGAAATGAAATAGAAAACTTCTTTCTTTTTCAGAGTTCAGAGAAAAAGGTCATGGTGCATTTTTCCCCACAGTACAAGTAAGTCTTTCTTCGCTTTCTCTTGATCTTTCCCTTCTAGCACATTCTAAAAAGGATGACTGATAGCTAGGAACAGGACCAGAGAAACCACTGTTCTTCACTTTATCTGTTCTCTATAAAATAGCAGTCCCCAAAATGTTGTCAGAGACCCTTCTGGGGGGTACTGTACATTTCAAATTATTTTCCTAGTAACGTGAAGAGATTATTTGCCTTTTTCACGGCCATTCTCTCCCGTGTCTACAGTGGAGTAGGAAAAACAGACAGACACCAGACTTTGTGGTTAGAATGAGTCCATAAACAGACCCTACATCAAGTCATCAAAGCTCAATGAGAAGAAGAGACTTTAAACTGGCAGGGCAATGGAGGTTGGACAAGATGAACCCTCAGGAGAACTGTTTCATGGAGACTGAAAGTCTTGAAGGTTTGACAGAGGCTTTATCCATTAAAGCCGACTTCTCAGATCTGGAGGCACAACACTCTGAACCCCAGCATCTACTCCCTTGGCTCTCAAAAATTACCACCATCGCTTGATGGGAGTAGATTCAAACCACACACATACTGTGTAGCCACTTTACATAGCTGGCTCCTTTCCAAATGCTGCCCTAATGCACTTAAAAAAGTATTTAAATAATACATTATATGTTAATTAAAAACAATTTAAAAAGTATTTAAAATTGAAATACGAGATTCAAGGAAGGTGGAGAATTAAAAAAAAAAAGTCATACCACATTTTTTCCCCAGGGAAAATTTAATTAGATTTGCAATAAAGGAAATTTTACTTACTATGGCATTTCTGTCAATCTGTTCCAATATCATTAAGTAATCCAAATGCTTTTGAAAGCACCCTTGTTAAGTACTTTATAATAGTTAGATATTAATCAAATGTACTATTTGTTTATGAATCTTGTTCAAAAACAAGGCCTTGTGCATGTTAAATGTGTAATCCACATTATGGCACATATGGTTGTATAATTCATTTTAAACAAGGATTTTTAACCACTGTGCATTCTGAAGTAAATAATAGGTTTAATATTTTCAAGTCAGAAACAATTCAATCTATAATTAAGTATGTTACAATAGCTAAACTTCAGAGTTGCAGTGGAAATTCCTTTGTTTCTGTGAAGCTTTAGATAGTTGAGGGAGGAGGAATGATTAAATGCTAAGTGCCCAATTGTCTTTTCCATCCAAATAGGAGATCAAGTCACCACCTTTAAATTTACTATATAAAATAATAATAATAATAATAATAATAAATTTACTATATAACTTTAGAATTTCAGGGGTAAACTTTTGAGGAATGATTAACTTGCTAGTCATGCTAAAATTGTACAGATAATGATTGTAATGAGTGCTCTTCTTCTGGAAGCAAAGTAAGAGAGCATAGCCTTTCGAAAATTCCAACCAAATCTCTTCTCTGTGGTATTATATAAAGGAACACTGGTGCCATGCTAGCGAGTGCCTTTGCTTTCTCCTGTTCCTCTTTAAGAACAATGGGAAAAAGTTAAATAAACGTATTAGCTTTTGTTGAGAGATTAACTGGAACTGCCTGATTTCAAGCTTTATTACTTGTACTTTTCATGTGACATCTCAGGTGCAGAGCTTCTGAAGTATTTTGTATAGATAAATTTTCAGGCAGTCTCTGGAATTATAAAGGTTATAGACATTCCCCTTGATTCTTTCAAAAGGAAACGTTTATAGAGAGCTTACTAATGCATACATAAACCTGAGGAGAAAGTTAATTTTTTTTTTAAAGGATGCTTTGAAAAAAGAGATTTCTGAGAACATAGTAAGTCTTCTGCTTTCCGTGTCAATCAGCCCATTTCAAACGGGCAGGATGGAACAGCCTGGTGATCCCAGATCACAGCTCAGTTAGAAATCAATCTGGATTATGCATTTGAAGCTTCCCACAGTGCTCTGCACATACTGAGCCAATATATTTGATTAATTATTCTTTTAGAAGTTAAAGTCTGAGGGAGTGAACCTCTTTCCCATTCCTTCCTATATCTTAACTATCTTATCACCTACTTCTTTGCCAAAATGGTGCTAATTCATTTATTTAACAAGTATTTACGGGGTGTTTATTGTATGACAGTCACTGTTTTCGGCATTGCCTGACAAGGTAGATCTTTACTCAGTCTGGAAACTGGTGAGGGCAGCAGCTATGCCTGCAAGTGCATTGAGACCCAGTGGAGGAAGCCGGCAGGGATGGATCCCAATGGTCTGGCACGAGAAATGTCTCCCCAGGGATGGTAGGACAATGCAGGGCTGGAGCTTAGGAGTCTCCCAGGGAGAAAAGGGGCAGGAGGGATCAAAGGAGGCCCTGATTTCACTGAATTCATGTCAGACACAACTGAGACAAAATCCACTTACCCTGAATTGATCAAACTAGGTTTTCCACTAACAGGTGGAAATTTGATCTTAAATAGAGGTTAAGATTTCCCTCGCTGACCATTAAACTTGTTCCTTTATTTTACAGTATTAATTATCCTTAGTGTTAACAAACAGGGAAGCTATCCCACAGTGTCTCTCTGTTACTCTGATTCCAGATTTTGTTTCCCAGAAGCTGACAGAACATCTCCAGTACACGTGGTCATCTGTTTAATTTTGGGCATTCAAGACACATCTCTCGTTTGGCTATTAGTTTTCTTGTGTCTTCCTCATGAAAATTCCCTTTGGGGTAGCCTTCACATTAGCAAGCCAGAAGGGAACATGTGCTTTCTAGTCAAGGAGAATGAAAATTTCAATAATCTCACCAGTATTATTACACAGCTCGGGGTGGGGGTGGGGGGCAGTGGGAGACGCTTAGCTTGTAGCGAGCATGTGAACAGCCATTCCTTGAGTTGTGCAATGTGAACTTTACCACACAGGTTGCTACTCCTTAATGATCTGGGTATATTTCCTTCCACCCAGGATTTCTGTTTGCACATTTTATACTCTCTGTACACATATTTCCAGTCCTTGCCTAATAATTTGAATACATATGCCATAATCTACATACTTTCTTTACATTTTTAGACAATTAGTATGTTTACAAGATCTTGGTATTGAAAATATAAATGGATGAAGTCTTGTGTACAGTTGTTCACATTTTGAGTTGTTGCTCTAGGTTAAATTCTCAGAAATAGGTCAAGGAATAGGACACTCTCAAGGCTCTTTATACTCAGTTAAAAATTTTTTTCCAGGAATATTACCCTGATATACTTTCCCATTAACGGTGCATGAGAGTGGATTTTTCACAGTAACTTTGCCAGTTTATCAAATGGTAAATTGGCAGAGAGTAATGTAGGGAGTGAGCTGGAGGGAATTGAGTTTTGTGCATTTCAGAAAGACAATTCCACATTGACATTAACGTACAAGAGGACATTAGAAACATGCTCACCGGGGAGCCTGGGTGGCTCAGTGGGTTAAGCCTCTGCCTTCAGCTCAGGTCATGATCCTAGGGTCTTGGGATCAAGCCCCACGTCGGGCTCTCTGCTCGGCAGGGAGCCTGCTTCTTCCTCCCTCTCTGCCTGCCTCTCTGCCTACTTGTGATCTCTCTCCCTCTGTCAAATAAATAAATAAAATCTTTAAAAAAAAAAAAGAAACATGCTTACCATTTGAACTAGTAAACAAAAGTTTTTAATTAGGAAAAAATGGAGAGCATGTGCAAAAATGAGCATTTACAAATGTTTATTATGGTGTCACAAGATAGTGAAAAATAGAAGCAACTTCAAAAAAATAAGTTTATTGAACAAATTATGAAATACCTGCATAAAGAAGCATTATAAATACCCCCAAAAAGTCATAGGAAAATATTTAATATGGAATGTGAATGAGATATAAAGTAAAAATTCAACTAATATAAGTAAAAAAATTTTGAATTTTTAAAAACTGGATATTAATTTAAAAAAAATATGTAAAGAAATACCAAAATATTAATGGTGGATTTTAGGGAACTTTTAGTTTTGTTTGTTTGGTTTGTTTTTCTCAATACAATATGCTTTATTTCATATTGTAAAATATATACTTTAAAGAAAAAACATATAAAATCTTTGTATCTATAAAACTATATAATCATTGGTTCAGAAATTTGGCAAAACCCATTATAATTAACATTAACATTTTAAATAATTTTTTTGCAGTATCAGCCAAAACCATTTATCAGAATCACTTTTGTTTTTATTCTCTGGAAAAATGGATGTCCTTCCTCAGCTATCCTAATGTGTTGAATATTTTTTGTCATGCACTTAACCATAAGTATGAATGAAGGCTTTATGCTTCTCATAATTTTTTGTTAAAAATCATAATAAAACAAAACATAACAATGTTTCCATATGTATTTTCATATATTTTACCATTGATAAAGATTGACCAAAGTTCTAGAAAATCACCAACTTTAAGAAGGGTTTTAAATAAAAATGTGTTACTCTTGGAAGCCCAGCAGCACAGATGGGCAGTCTCTGCCCGCTCTCTCTCTCAAAGTGTCCCACCCTGTCCCATCTAATCATTGCTAAGTTAGTGTTCTCCTTCACTGCTCAAAATGTGTTCTGTTAACCAGGGGCATTGACAATTCCTGGGAGTTTTTGCAAATGCAAAAATCTCCAGCCCCTTTCAAGACCTACTCGATCTAGAAAGCACAGACTCATTTCTCCATTTAATTCCTACACATGTTAATGTTTGGGAAGCGCTGGGCCAGGAGTAATGATAATAAATGCTTTCAATGACCTTCTCCTTTTTGCTGGTTTTGATTTGCTGAACTCTATTTAAACCTCACCTTGAAGGTGAAAACAGCTATCAGATAAAACACTTTTCTGCCCAGCTTGAAGTGAATATATTTTTTTTCTTTGAGTGGGGGCAAATGCCGCTGCATGGGTTCAAACCAAACAAATCAAGATTAAGTTAAAAAGTTTTCCTGGAAAATTCAAAGGAAGAAAAAGAATCACTAACAATTGCTTAAGTATACCTGTCCCAACGAGACATATTGTTTGAGTGATAAGGTTATTTCTTTTTATCCACAGGTCATATCAAACAAAACCATAGACTCCTTTATATAAGCAATCACTGTATCAGTTTTATGAATGACATTTTCTACTGGCAGATTCTTTTCAATGAAAGTGAGTTCTTTCAAAACGGCACTTTAAAAAATATGAGTATTTGTATTAGAACAATTCAGAAAAATAACATGACACTTACACTCAATACATCTCGTAGAAAATAATATCCCTGGTTTAAAAGAGCAGATGGAAATTTTTCTTCTGAAAAATCACTGTTAGTAAGACCATCTCTTCAATCCTTACAAGAATTTCACAGTGTGTACACCTGTAAATAGAGTAATAGGGGGAGAAAAAGGATTATTGTTTTTCCTCTGAGCCTGGGAGAAATAATCACTTTACTCATTTAACCTGTGATGAATAGATAGGTAAAAGTCTCTAAAACAAATATCTCCATTTATTGTTTTATCTTTCCTCAGAAAGATTCTTCTGAGCATTCTAAGAGGCTGGCTTTTAGGTAGCTAGTCAGCCAACTTTCGGTAAATTGAGAGGGCCATAAGTTCTTTGACATTCCTCCTTTCAAAGATTGGGTCTCATGTCCCTCTCTTTGCAACCAAGGTGGCCATGTAATGGACAGAATGCAGGGAAAGTGACCACTTAAGCTTCGGAGGGAGTTTCTTTGATTAAAATATCGATTTAATAGTAAAAAGAAAGTTTGTAAAAGTTTTCGTAGATGGCTAATTATACTGACCACATAAACATTAATGGCTGGGGCTGCTAAGGGGGTATGATGTTCCGCAGTCCCTCAGTCTGCCTGTTTTCACTTGTCTACTTCCTCCCATCAATCTTGAATCTAATCCAGGCAGGCTTTCACCAGGCTTGTCCCTTGATGCTCCTTTTGTCGAGGTCACCTGTGAATGCCGGTTTTTGTCAAACCCAGGTCCAATGGAAGCTCTTGTCAATGTGGGGCCACTGTGGTAAAGCAATAGATGGGTAGCGTTTAGCATGGAGAGGACCCGAGGCAACCCGAGCCTGGTTCCCCTTATTCCTGTGAGGCAGGAAATAGATCCAGAAAGCTCTTCTCTGGGACAGGGAGAAGGAGGTATAGGAGGATATGGAAAATAACTCAGAACTAAGAGTCAGCATGGTTGCAGTGGTGTAGGTGAGGGAAACCTACAGAAGGGGTGTGAAGTAGACAGGCAACGGGGTAGTGCAGCTGAGTCTTTGAGGTTCAAGGGAGATAGGGGAGATAAGAAGGAAGTGCAGGCAGTAGGGGGAGATGTCCTTCTTTTCTTGCTTCATGTCTACAAGAGTAGACCTCCACTAGAATCACATTCCTGGCCCCTCTCCACCTCATCACTTTTCACCAGGGAAGGAAAAGGAACTGATACGATGCTGAATTAGGGAGAGACAACTGAGAAAATGTAGTGCGTTTCTTCCCTGCCTCTCTGGTTCTTTCTGTGTGCAGAGCACACGTTTTGCTCTTCTCTCTTGAGGTAAATGGGGCCTATCTCTGTGTGTGTATGGGGGGAAGGTACTGCATTTGCCCAGTTGTGCCAGTGATTGAATGTCAACCTGTCCAATTAAGTAGAGAATATTAGCCAACCTATGGGCCACAAGACCTAAGCCATGTTCTCCCATGTTCTTAAGGTCAGCAATCTCAATTTCCCTAAGTCCTCTGTTTTTCTCTTAACTGGATCTCACCTGGAGCAGGAAAGAAAGTGTTAGCTTGCTACTCTTCTCGAACCCCTATAAAGATTCTAGATGGCACTCTCAATACTTTTGCTATACAAGCAACAAGCAATTGGATAATAGAGTTATGGGGAATATGGGGCCAATGTGTGTGTGTGTGCATGAGTGTTTAATAGGAGCTACTGTAGAGTATATGTAGGTAATAGGATTATCCAACAGTAAGGGGCAAATAATAGAAGATACAGGGGATGGCAGGGGTCAGATGATAATTGCAGGAGCAAAGCCCTTCACTAGACAAAAGGAGCAAGTGGAAGCTTGTGCACAGGTGGAGTGACCGCCCTCAGAGGAGAGCAGGGGCTGAATGCCATGGTAATAGGAAGGAAAACAGAGATTATGGGTTTAGATATAATTAACCATGAGGGAGGACGGGGAAATTCTCTTCTGATTGCTTCCATTTTCTCAGTGAGATGGAAGAACAGGATCATCTGCTATTAAAATATGGACCAAAATGTAACTATTTGGGTCTAGGTTTGTTGACTCCATCTAAGAATAGTTTTTCCCAGTGTGCATATGATTTCTTCAACATTTAACTAAACCTGAAACTCCTTACCCCTATATGGAGTCTGGTCTTTCTGGTTTTATTTTTAATTTTTCTCTGAATATTTATTCTTATTTTAAACAACTTCAAATTCTTTGCAGATGCAGAATTGGTAAATAAATAAACAGATGTGGAATGGGTAAACAAGTAAATAAAATAAGTGCTCACTAATTGCCAAGTATCATAGTTATTCTTTACCATAGAATTTTTATTAAACTAACAGGGAAGAAGTTTTGCATTCCATCATATTTCCCTGAGTGGAATTTGAGACCAGCATAGTCCTGTTTGCAGGTCTGTGCTAGCAGCATAGCACCAAAGACAAATTTAGCCATCTTTTCAGTATCCCGACCCTGGACCTACCACAAAGAGTCTACTTAAAATACTACAATCTTCTTAAACAAACATTTTAGAATGATAAGTGTTTTACTCCTTATTTTGATGAAGAGCGGCACAGACAAGGGATGGCCAAGAAGCTGGCTGTGTTTTATAATATATAAAACAAGGGAAAGAATTTTGAAACAAATCAAGGACATCTGTCAGAGTCATAAGAGGCTAAATCCACTTGGTCTCCCACCTTACTGCAACCTTATATGCTAGTATGCAAGTTAATTAAGAAAAAAGTAACAGTAACAAAAGTGATGAAACCAAACATTAAGTAATTTCCAGTTGCAAAAGTCAAAATTATGAAAGAACAAGTGAAAACAGAGCAAATCATGTGATAATTGAACATCATATCCCACTAAGGACACCGGCCATGTTTATATGATTAATCAGCTATGATTTTAAAAAAGGCGTATCTTGTAGGAGAAGGGTGAAGAGTGAAGGTTTTTCCCTGGAGGGAGATGGTAAGTAGAAGGGGAAAGGACTTTCAAAAGCATAACTTAAAGCAATGCTCTCAAATTACTAATGACCAGAAAAATGCAGCACTTTTGAAAAAGGGAAGAGGGATTTATTCAATTAAGACACCACCTTCATATCAGTGAGTCTGAGCTAGAGTCACAAAGAGTGAACTCAAATATATAGGTGACAGGTGTATTGAACATGCAAAGAACTTCCCATTTACAGTTGCTCTAAGTTCAGATGCTAACTCACTTGTTTTTTAATAAAATGACTGTAAATATGGAAATAATGACCACAAAATAATGACCAAGAAAAATGAGGAAAAAGGCAAGAAATGATGTGATAGAATAATAAAATGATTCAATTGTCAAAATCTGTTTGGTTCCTTGATTTTCTTAATATAAATAAAAATCTCTAAACATTATGTTTTATATTGTCTATGGGATATCCAACTCAGACTTCACTGACATTTGATGAAGTAGTAGTGTCATGTGAAATGTTAAATGGGCAAGGTAGTTGACAATTTATATTCTACAGAATCAGAATAGCAAATTTTCTTCCACTTTTGGGGAAACAAATATATTTGCACCATCTTCTCAGGTCCACAGGCCCAGATCTATTTATAAGATAAGACTATCCATTTGATCTTGTCAACCTGTAAACAATTCCTTATAAATACTCTTTTTTGTGTTTTTGTTTTCCAATGCTCATTCATCAAACCTCTCTATTCTTCAGTATATCTATGACTTGATATTTCCTTTAGAATGTTGAAAGAATGAATATCTTTATCTGAAGCAGGGGAAGACTTGAGTGGTAACATCATGCTCATTGAAGTTTGCTGTACCCCAACCACCAAAAGGCTGAGGGGAAGAGAAGTATAGAAAGTAATGCTACCCATTCTTTCCAGTGCTGAGCTGGGGTTTGGGATGGGAGAAGGCCAAGAACCTAAGAAGACGGGACAAGTACAATTCACTTCATCTGCATTTCTGGTGTGAAGAGCCTTCCAAGATGTACATTGCAAATCATTTAGGCTTTCTGTAGAATTTCATAATTGCCAACAAGATACAAGAGTTTACAAGGAAAGATTTCAAAAACTATGCATGTTGTCAGACAGACCTGGATTCAAGTCCTGGTTCTGCCTTCAGTAGCTCTGAATTTGGGCAAAGCACTTGTGTATTTAGCCTGTTTCCTCAAGAATCAGAATATTTACGCATAACCATGTCCCTACTCCTATTTTTGTTCATCTATTTTCAAGCTATGTTCTTTAGGAGCAGCTGAGCTTCTGGCTTGGTCTGAAGAGATCCTGGTAATTGTGTGGCTCTGCTGGAGATTGTTTTGGAGATGGACATGTTACCCATTTCTACCCATTCCAGTAAGATATGAAGGAGTTCAGACTAGATTTATGAGGATCTTTTCCTTGCTAATCTTTCCAGCTACTCTTGTTAGTGCCCATCACTGTAGAAGGATGTGATTTTTAGAAATGCACTAACCATTTTGTGGGCAGAAAGGGTCAAACTAGAACAATCAAAGTCCACATGGCCAGGACGGAAGAAGGAAGAACCCCTGGAGATATCCTTGAGTTAGTGCATTAACAGAGCTTGAGACTTCTTCTTATGGGCAATAATCATTTCTAATTGTAGAAATCAGTGGGATTAGTCTTCCTATGAAATGTAATACCAAAGACTCCTAACAGATGGGCCAATTCTATAAAATTGGAATTTGAACACCTATATCAGAGTTTTTGAGAAAAGAATAGGATGAAATACATATAAATATTTCACATGGTGCTTATCATATTGCGTGTGCTTAATAAATATCACCATTGTCATAACTGACATTATTACTATTATTTATTATTTCCTAATATTTAAGATTAGGAAAGTTCAACTAGACAAGTCAAGTGATTTGCCCAAGTTCACAAAGTGAGCAAGGAGTAAAGCAGCAAAGAGTCTCAAATTTCTAGACTCCTGCAAGACAATATGCTTTTTGCCTCATTGTGTAGACCTCCTGTGTTAGGAAAGTATCTCTACTCATCGCCATCAGTTTCATGGGCCCTAAATTTTATACAGAGTTTCTTTTCCACTTTCTAAAATAATGGAACACTGAACAGTCCTTTGATTTAATTGCTCTCTTCTTGTAAGAATTTTATTTTACTTTTCAAATGCTTACATTCATCTTCGATGTTTTCTCCTGAGGAAATAGTAAAACAAAACACTCCATTTTAAGAGCTGGAAAATCAAAAGCAAACAACGAAAGGCTACATATTTTATTGTTTCACATAATAAATACTAAGTCCTCAGGTCAGCTCATTTCTTTTCCATTTCATTGTATGATTTTCTACAATGAGAAAAGAGCCAGAAACTAGAGCTACATCCCAAGGGTAGAGCTTAGACTATGGGGAGAGGTAGGTGAAAGAATATTAGGTAAGAAACTACCCCATGTTGTCACTCCATTTGCTCCAATTTTCTAACTTTTCCACAAATTGAAGCAGCTGCTAAGTTTTAGTGTTCCTGATAATGTCCTAAATGACTAGAAAAATTTATTTCTCATAAGTTTTGTTTATAACAGATTGAGTTGCTTTGATTCTTGTTTTGTCCTGACCTTATGGTTTCAGGACAAGACTGGTTGTTAAAATCTCACAGCATTTCCTAGTATATTTGTGTTTTGCAAAGAAACGAAGCTTTCTCTGTCAACTTAACTATGTGTCATTGTGCAGTGGAAATCATGAAATGTGGCATTATTCTTTTGTAGAGTCATCTCCCAAAGAAGTAGTGTTCTTTCATTAAAATTTTAAAAATTACTTTAGAGACTTAGGGCACTGGAGTTGCCTGAGAATTAGACAAGCTGGAAAAATACTGTTTCTCTAAAATTATCAAGAGCTTATTCAGTTAAATAAGTTAATGTGTCCTCATCACAATTCCCTGCAATTTCGGATTCAGGGTGGTGGGACTAACACAGAAAGTCACCTACCAGTGCCCCAGGCCAAGTAAACCATGGGAAAAATTAAATCCTCCTGCAGAACTGATCACATCCACTCGTATCAGTAGTGGTTTGAATGATTGATTCCCCCAAATTGTTCCATCTCAGATGCATCGTCTAAGGTAGTATTTCCCTCACCATTGGTTGGTCTAGGCATGGGTATGTGAAGCAAGTAAGGCAGGAGGAGAAGCTGGGGGAAGTTGGGATGAATGAACTACAGACATTTTATCTTAGGATGAGTTCTCTAAAGAATTGATAAAGAATTTGACGTGGACCTTTATGAAAGGTATTTACTGAGCATGCTCTCTGGAGAGTGATAATGAGAGAAGAAGAATAAGGCATAGAAGAAAAGCTAAGCAGGAATGTGTTCTCAGTGGGCAAATGGCTTCAGTCTGGTCCTACAGGAAAACCTGGAACAAAAATTGCACCTGAAGTTAGTTCTGCCTTGAGGCAAAGGGCTGACCTTTTGTTCTCCCTTGTCAGTCAGTCATTAGCTGCTGGTTGCCCCTTTCTCTTACCCTGCCCTGGAATGGAGGGGCATTACCTCCCCAACAAGGTATTTTCTATTTGGCCAAATGCAATTCTCACAGCAGCTTGGGGACAAGTGTGATCTGAGCAAGACAGCAACAGCATTCCCTCCTGATATCACAGGCAAGCCTGCTGTGGATCTGAGGATGCCCACACACAGAACAGGGCAGGTCCAATTCACCACAGAGAAAAGGAGCAGAGCCTTGGCACACTCAACATACTCCAGACTTCTGGATATTCTCAGGATTATCCTGACATAAATGGCATAAGCCCTCTAGACTTATCTTCTGTTCCTCGTCATCAAAATATTCTGACTTAATACATAAAAAGAGGTGACGTTTCACACACTATTATTGTAATAGGTATACTTGGAAATAAAACATTCAAAGAGCAGACAGATATAGATCAAAGTATATCTTCTCCCTGTATCCTACCCATAGTCATCTCCTCAGATAAGTTGACTATTTTGATTCTTTTCATCTTTCTCCATAACACAAAGGATTATATGTTTATTATATTTCTATTTCTTTATCAATTCTAAATAATATCTATTGGCCTGTTGCCATTAAACATGAGAAATATAGCTCATTGATATTACCTCCACTTTCCTCCTTCTGCTTAATGTTTATTAGTTACGTGTATGTCGTATGTCTTTATTTTCTTATGTTGGGACTTCAAAAATAAATTCATTTCTCATTAATGGATTCATCAACTTTAGATCATTTCTGATTCCCCAGAAAGATGTGGCAAGGTCTGTATCTGCACCTCTTCCTTGACCCTTCTCCTTGCTCTAGGTAAAATCTTTGCTCAGTTCTACCATTTTCATGTTGTTAAAGTTATAACAGTCCTATTTCTCCATAACCCTTATAGCAGACCTTGTTTAAGCCCACCACTCCAGGTCACTCCAGGTATACTTTTAGAGATCAGAAGTCCAAATACATTAAATATATTTAATTAAATATTATATTCATTTTAATAAATAAATCTTCTGTTGCAGATAGAAGAATGGATTTAAGGGGAGGTGACCAGGATGAGGACTTGTCCAGGTTTGAATGAATGGGAGAATAAATTGGAATATAACATAAGGACTAATGGAGAGAGAGATTTAAGGAACAGTTAGGAAATGAAATCAGCAAAACATAGTCATTGATGAAAGTGGGATTAAAAGAAAAGGTGGAAGTAAGTAACATCCCAGGTTTTCTAGCCTGGTGACTGCTGCAGCCACTGATGAACGAATGGCCAACAGGAGATGGAAGTGACAAGCAGAGTTGATAAGTCAATTTGAGAGATACAGAGTTTGTGGTATCTGTGGGGGTATTTAAGATGAAATAGACAGCAAACACCTGGCTATAGAAGTCTGAAGATTTGTGAGGATAAATTTGGGCTAAAGGAGCCTATGTAGCTGTCATCGGGGTATTTATTGTAGGTACAGGTAAAACCAAAGCAATTTCCCAGAAGGAGTTGCATGATAGTGGTAGATAACAGCCCCCAAAGATGTTCATGTCATAATCTCTGGAACCTGTGAATACATTACCTTATACAGCAAAAGACTTTGTGGACATGATTAGGGTAAGGATCTTGAGATGAGGATATTATCTTGGATAATCCAAGTAAGTACAGTGTAATTGCAAAGGTCCTTATAAGAGGAAAGTGGGAAGGTCAGAGTCAGGGAAGCAGATATGATAGCTGAAGTCAGAGAGAAATTCAAAAAAGCTATGCTGATGATTTTAGCGATGGAGGAAGGGGAAACCAGCTAAGGAAAAGCAGGCAGTCACTACAAGCTGAACGAGGCAAGCAAACAAAATCTCCCCCCAAACTCCCCATCCTCCAGAAGGAATGAGCCCTGCCAACACCTTGACATGAGTCCAGTGGGACTGATTTTGGACTTCTGCCCTCCACTATTATGAAACAACAAATTTGTGTTGATTTAAGCCCTTACATTGATAGTAGTTTGTTATAACAGCAATAAAAGGCTAATACTGTGAACTTGTGTGAGTCACTTGAGATCTACTTGACTCTGTTAATTCTGTCATTCTAAAAATGTGTGCTGAATATCTACTCTGTGCCAATAAAGCTGACTTTAGAAACTAATGGAATAGTAGAAAAGAAAGAAACAAAAAGAAATAATGGTAAATACTGAGAGGGCTGACATAAATAGAACTTTGTAAGGAGCCATGGGGTCAGACAGGATGGAGAGATCAATTTTCTCAAGGATAAGAGATAAGGAAGGCCTCACCAAGGTGATGAAGCTTAGCTGAGTCCAAAGGATGTCTGTAATTAACTCAAAAAGGCAAAATTCTGAGATCAGTGAAACCTTTTTAAATGGAGTGACTAATTGCAAGACATCATGGGAAATAGCCATCGTGGACTGAAGTAAATGACTTGGTCAATTATTTTTTCTGAAGTTCTCTACTTATCATGACTCACACTTCACTCCTCCAGATGATCCCTTTGGATGGTGACATTCAACATAGTCTGCCATTCTTAAAAACTGAAATAATTAAAATTAATTATACTTCTATCTTTAGTTGGTTGTTTTTCTTTATTTACTTATGAATTAAAAACTGGGTGGCTGAAAGCAAGAGAAATTTGTTGGCTCAAAGTTCTGGAGTCTAGACATCCAAAATCAGGGTTCTTGACAGGGCTGTGCTCCCTCTGAGGGCTCTAGGGGAGAATCCTTCCTTGCCTCTTCAAGCTTCTGGTGCTCACGGGCAATCCTTGACATTTCTTGTTTTGTAGATGCAGCATTACAGTCATATGACTGACTTCTCGAATAATTTCACATTGTCATCCCTTTGTGTCTCTGTGTCCAAATTTTCCCTCTTTATAACGACCTTAGCCATATTGGATTAGAGCTTACCTCTAATGGATTCATTTTAACTTGACTACCTCTATAAAGATTCTATTCTCAAGTAAGTTCTCATTCTGATATAGCAGAGATTAGGATTCCAATATATGTCTTTTCTTTTGATGGAGGGACACAACTCAACTCATCACAGTTGATGACCTCAGTTCATTTATATTTATGAATGGACTAGAAAGAGCTGGTATATTAAGAAGCTACTTTGTCTTTTTCTATGCAGAGGAAAAAACTGAGAATAGAAATTTGACAATAGATAGGAAAAGGGCAAGAGCAAGACAAAGTTCAGGGGAAAAAAATACAAATAATGCAACTAGTGACAAAATAATTATACATTTTTTTAAACTTTATTTTTTCAGTGTTCCAAGATTCATTGTTTATGGATCACACATGCATGTATCCATGCAATACGTGCCCTACTTAATACCCACCACCGGGCTCACCCATCCTTCCACCCCCACTCCCTTCCAAAACCCTCAGTTTGTTTCTCAGAGTCCATAGTCTCTCATGGTTCATCTCCTCCTCTGATTTCCCCCAAGTCACTTCTCCTCTCCATCTCCCAATGTCCTCTGTGTTATTTCTTTTGCTCCACAAGCAAGTGAAACCATATGATAATTGACTCTCTCTGCTTGACTTATTTCACTCAGCATAATCTCCTCTCGTTCCGTCCATGTTGATACAAAAGTTGGGTATTCATCCTTTCTGTTGGAGGCATAATACTCCATTGTATATATGGACCATATCTTCTTTATCCATTTATCTGTTGAAGGCCATCTTGGCTCTTTCCACAGTTTGGTGACTGTGGTCATTGCTGCTATGAACATTGGGGTACAGCTGGCCCTTCTTTTCACTACATCTGTATCTTTGGGGTAAATACCCAGTAGTGCAATTGCAGAGTCATAGGGTAGCTCTATTTTTACTGTTTTTAAACCCATATTAAATTTTCTATTTGAATATTTTAAAAATTTTTAGTCTCTTTTAGAAGAGAGTTTGTGATGCCATTCAAAATTTTTATAAATACAAGTTATTGCATGAAGTAATCTGGATCTAAAATGAGATTAAAATAATTAATTGATGCAGAATTGTTCTCACATAAGGAAGCCTAAAAGTTGGGCAGCTGGAAGAGGGAAAAGAGAGGACCAGTAATACTGGAATACCCTGCTTCTTGTATCCTAGGTTCTCCCCTGGGAAAGGGGAAGGAAGGAGCAAGAATTTGGAAGAGCAGGCAGCTAAACTTTAGGGAATGCATTTCTCAGCAAGACATTATTAGAGCCTTTGAGGATGACACCCTGTGGGATATTGTCATAGCTGGAGGGGGTTTCAAGGGAACAGTAAAGTTAGTTTGCTTCTCAAGCATGGGGCCATCCCAAAACACCAGGGCACAGTCAAGAAAGGGACAGAAACTCTAAGTACATCCAAGAGAATAAGCTGCAGACATATGCTGATCAGATGTGTTTTAGACAGGAGTTAAAACAAGAGAAACGTAGCTGTGAATGAGTAACAGAGACACGTAAGTTTTAATATTCCTCCTCCGATCTGCTTTCTAGCACATCTATCTTTTATTATTACTTTTCAATGTGTATACCTTCATTTCGTTTCAAAATAATGAACAGAGCTATGAGAACAGGGAGTTAACTTGAAAAAAATAAGTCAATTGAAAAGATAAGGATATCATCAAGACACCAAGACACAAGACTGTAATTATCAGTGAAGTAACACGGGTTTCCTTGAATATTTATTAGTTTGCTAAAGCTGTTGGCATTCCTTGGCTTGTGGCCACATCACTCCAGTATCTGCCTCTGTGCTCACAGTCCTTTCTTCTCTTCTGTCTGTTTCCCTGCTCCCTGCCTCTTATAAAGATACACAGAACTGCATTTAGGTCCCCTGGCTGATCTGATCTCAAAATCCTTTACCTAATTATGTCTGCAAAGACCTTTTCTCCTATCAGGTCACATTTAGAGATCCTGGGGATTAGGACCTGATGTGCTTGGGGGACATAGTTCCAGCTATTATTTGCAAAACTAAAAATATTGCACAATGATGGTAAATAGTACAAGGTAGTATTGAGTGTTGTCAAATAAGGTCAGGTCTAGAGTCATCAGACTTGGGTTCAAGTCCCTGCTCTATAGCTATTACCTATGTGACTTTGAGCAGGTGATTTCACAGATCTGTACCTCGCTGTCTTCATCTGTAAAATGGGGCCAATATTACCACTTCCATGGAAGGGTTTCAGGAAGGAATAAGTGAAATAATGCACTTAAAATATTTAGCAAGTGATTTGCCATTAGCAAGCTTTCAACATCGCCTATTGATAAAATTAGTTAAGAACAGTGGTGAAAGGATGGAACTCTGTGAAATTTCCAATATTATCACCAGTTTTCTCTTTTATATTTAAAATTACTTCCTCTTGAGTTATGGAAAAAAAGGTTGAGACCAGCTGAGTATTTTTATCTAAAGAAAAGACATGAAAATAATCTTTATAAAATAATAGAATCAATACACTAGAAGCGAAAGGTGCCACAGGCAGAGATACTGAATATGACCATATGGGGACTTCAGCCTCAATCGTTTCCTCACAGCAACACAAATACAGAATCAATTTCCAAGAAAAAGTACAAAAGCAAATTGCAGAAATGCTTTTAAACTTGTAGACGTTAATTGCTTAGGGATGACTAAAGGAGAGGCCATAATTTTAGATTAAAATGGAATAAAATAATCTGATTGCTAGTCTAAGCAGCCCCTTTTAGTGCCCGCAGTCATTACATTTTTTTTTAAGATAATAAGAAATACTATTACAGAAGAGAAAGATCCTGCAGAATTCTGTCACTTTTTTAAGGAAGCAATTTGTGAAGCTACCCAGGATGGAGCATGTTCCCGTTGGCAGGCGGAAGTGTATGTTGATTTCGTACTGATGAAATCAATTTCTTCCCCATTCCTTTATTTTTAATTTAGAGCTGGAGAACTTTTTGAGAGAAAGACAGGCGTTCAAATCTATTTGAAATCAACTGTAAATTTGCTTTTGGAGAACAGAGTGTGGGTGAAGTTTAGGTGAATATATAGGAAGCCAATTTTAGGGGAAGAATTCACCAAAAGCACACAACAGTTACTCAGAATGACAAAATCAGCTAAATATCTCTCCTCATCAACTTTACATACAAAGGGGTTGCATTCAACATGAAGTCCGGTTTTTATCCCCCGAAATTCTGTGTGAATGGCAGTGTTTTGCTGGAGAAAAAGATCTCTACTGGAAGGTTTATTTGCCCTGTCCTAATGTAGGAATCAGCAATCCCACTCCCATTCCAGTCTTATCTTTAGCAGCTCTTCTCAATTTCCGTGTTAATTTCCTTTTCGACCACAATCACTTCTCTGACACCAAGTTCTAATGGGCTTCTTCTTGCTGCTTCCCTGTAATTGAATTATTGAAAAGCCTCCTGTTATAACCATCGGCACGTCTTTTTATTAGCGTCAACATTATTATTCATCCTAACAGGGGAAGCCAGATGGTGAAAAAAACAAAAAACAAAAACAAAAACCTTGTAACAATAGCTTCCCATGTTGGGGAGAGTCCAATACAGCAGCTTGGCTATAGGGCTCAGGAATCTGGGTTTCTTTCTTTCTTTCTTCCTTCCTTCCTTCCTTCCTTCCTTCCTTCCTTCCTTCCTTCCTTCCTTCCTTCCTTCCTTTCTTCCTTCCTTTCTTTCTTTCTCTCTCTCTCTTTCTTTCTTTCTTTTTTATTTTTTTATTAACATATAATGTATTATTAGCCCCAGGGGTACAGATCTGTGAATCGCCAGGTTTACACACTTCATAGCACATACCTTCCCCAATGTCCATAACCCCACCACCCTTTCCCTACCTCCCTCCCGCCGGCAACCCTCAGTTTGTTTTGTGAGATTGAGAGTCTCTTATGGTTTGTCTCCCTCCCAATCCCATCTTGTTTCATTTATTCTTTTCCTACCCCAATCTTTCTTTCTTTTTAAAAGATTTTGTTTATTTATTTGACACAGAGAGAGAGATCAAAAGTAGACAGAGCAGCAGGCAGAGAGGCGGGGGTGGGGGGAAGCAGGCTCCCTGCTGAGCAGAGAGCCCAATGTGGGGCTTGATCCCAGATCCCAGGACCCTGAGATCATGACCTGAGCCAAAGGCAGAGGCTTAATTCATTGAGCTACCCAGGCGCCCCCGGATTGCATATATTTTTGATGCTCTTTTCAATCATTTTTTAGAGCAGATTTTCTCTGGATTTCTTAAATTCTGGATTTCTTAAAATCTCTTTAGTAATTTCATTTATATGATATTTTATGGTCATTTACATAAATCAATGTACAGGTTAGTATAAGAATCTTCTCCCTTGAAGAGTGAAAGACATAATTCTGCACCTTGTGATTTCTCATGCCCTGTACATGGTAATATTTATACCGTGTGTGTGTGTGTGTGTGTGTGTGTGAGCATTTATGCATTTGAGAGTGTGTGTAATAATGCTTATTTACTTCCAGATATTTGGAAAAATCTTGATTTAGATTGCTAGTGGAAATGAGGACGCAAAAAGTAAGCCCCCTAATAACTCAAGAGCTTTAAAATGGTTTGACAATTGATTCCAATGACAAAGACAGATTATTCAATCTGTCTTCGATACAATTCTGTATCAAAGAAGATACAGAAAAAAATAACAAAAGATGGATCCGTCTAGAATATCATAACCACCCACATTCTTAATCCTTTTCACTTCCTTCTATTCTTGATATTTTATGGATTGCATATATTTTTTTAAAGATTTTTATTTATTTATTTGACAGACAGAGATCACACGTAGGCAGAGAGGCAGGCAGAGAGAGAGGAAGGGAAGCAGACTCCCTGCCGAGCAGAGAACCCGACATGGGGCTCGATCCCAGAACCCTGAGATCATGACCTGAGCCAAAGGCAGAAGCTTTAACCCACTGAGCCACCCAGGCGCCCCCGGATTGCATATATTTTTGATGCTCTTTTCAATCATTTTTTAGAGCAGAGTTGCCAGTAACCAAAAACGATAAGATTAATAATGATACTACCAGTGGCTGACATCATCTGTTAAATTGAATATCTGTTAAGCTGCAGACACTATGGCAAGCATTTTATATATAAAATATCTAAATTCACAACTACTTCATCAGAGAGATATTATTACTCTTCCCATTTTACTGATGAGGAAACTGAGCCCTGAGCTTCCAGAAAGTTAAGTCATGCAACTGAAAAATAGTTGGGCTGGGTTGATCCCTTGACACCTTATTTCAAAGGTTACCACTTCTATTAAATAAATAAAGTCATTTATATTTAAAGAAATGACCTTCCGGGGAACTTATGTGGCTCAGTCAGTTAAGCACCTGACTCTTAATTTCGGCCCAGGTCATGGTCTCAGGGTGGTGGGATCAAGCCCTGCATCAGGCTCCATGCTCAGCAGGGGGTTCACTTGAGTATCCTCGCTTTCTGCCTCTCTCTCTCTCATCAAAAAAAAAAAAAAAAAAAAATCTTAAAAAAAGAAAATTGCAGTTTTGAACCCAGGTTTATTTGCAACTTTGCAAAGTTTTCCTCAGGATGTAATGCCCTGAGACCAGATTTTTGTTACTACACGCATTATTTATACTATTCTGCTTCCCAAAGGAATTTGGGTTGGTTTACAAGAACAGACACATATATGCTAGAGGGAAACAATTTAAGAAAGAAAATCTTTAACAACAGAAGGGAGCATGAATAGTTCCCACCACTTCATTTCATTGAAATGAAGCCACTGTGATTCAAAACTAAGTCTTGACAACTGAGACACAAGGGGGATCAACATGAGTTGCAGATTAACTTCCTTTTTGTTGTTGTTGTTTTCTGAGTGTGGTGGGAACATTTCTTAAGACAGTCATCTTGGAAATTCTTCTTATTTCTTACCCGTTCCAATCTTTTCCCTGTCAGTCTGAGATACTCTTCCTCCCTGTGGCTTTGAAGGGAAATAAAAATGCTGTATCATAAATGCAAAGAGAAAAACAAAATTACATTCAGTAATCATTTTAATTTCTATATTGGCCTTCTGAGAATCAAAAGGGAAGTCTTGCAGGAGAATTTTTGCCATGGAAATGATCAGAAAGAGAAGAGAATTGCATCGCATCTCTGGGAGGCTGCACGAGGGCCTTTGTCTAGGGGATGGGTACCACCAACACAGAGGAGGTCATGGGTCTCAGAGAGAGGGTCCTACCTGATGCAACCACGTGAAAGCTGGGGACTTCCCTTTGCTCTCATACGAAGGGGTCATGTCCACTTTCTGATTAGGCTGCCTGCATGTCTCCTATGGTACATTCAACTGAAGGACCCCTGCTTCTGCTGCTGGAAACTTGTCCCGTGAGAGCAGCAGCTTTGCCAACAGCCTGAGATGCCAGGCCGAGTCCTTGATCCTTTGCGGGGGTCGGAATGGTGTGGAAGAAAAAGCCCCAGCACAAAAATGAAAGGAAACCAGGAAACTAATCCTACACTATCACTGACATAAGAGGAATTTAGTGCTTACACACACACACACACACACACACACACACACACACACGAGAGATTATTTTTTAGAAGACATTGAATATTACCATAACAAATATAGTCTTTCATATTGTGTTTTTCGCTTAAAAAAATCACTTTCACACGGGATATGAGTAGTGTAATAGAAATTTTTTAAAGGATGCAGAAACACATTTCAATTAATAGTTTCTTTTTTCCTTATTTTGAACTGTAGTTCACTGGAGGCCTTTGTATAATAAATTAAATCATAGCAGTTCACATATTTTTTTTTCAGGCTACCCAGCTTCATGACATGTTACCACATAGGACAGCAACTGTGCATTTGAATCTCCTGGGAGGCTTGTGAAACCAGATTGCCAGGCCCACTTCCAAATTCAGTAGTTCTGGGATGGGGCCCAATAATATAGATTTTTAACAAGTTCCCAAACGCTGTTGCTTCTGCTGACCTCAACCAGTTTGCCCTAATTTTCCAGGTAAAATTATGCATAGAATATTATCAAATATACCCTTTTCCCAAGTCTCACTGTTGGTAAAACTGTATTAGCTACCTGTGGCTGCATCACAAATTGCTGCCAAAGTAAGCAATTTTTTTAAAGACTTTACTTATTTGATGCAGAGAGAGAGAGAGATCACAAGTAGGCGGAGAGGCAGGCAGAGGGAGAGCGGGAAGCAGGCTCCCTGCTGAGCAGAGAGCCCGATGCAGGGCTTCATCCCAGGACCCTGAGATCATGACCTGAGCCAAAGGCAGAGGCTTAACCCACTGAGCCACCCAGGCGCCCCACCAAAGTAAGCAATTTATAACATTTATCATCTCAGTTTCTATGGATCAGAAATCTAGGCATGGGTTAGCAATGTGCCTTCATAAGGTTACATCAAACCTTCAGCTAGGACTATGCTCTCATCTGAAGGCTTGAATAAGATGTGGTCTACCTCTAAGCTTACCTATGTGCTGTTGGCAGGCTCAGTCCCATGCTTTGAGGGCCTCTCTACAGAGATGTCCCACAAGATGGCGGCTGGGTTTTATCAGATGAAAAATCCAAGAGAGATCAAGAGAGAACATGCTCAAGATGGAAGCCTACAGCCTCTCCCTAATCTTGTCTTAGAAATGATATCACATCACTTTGCCATATTCTGTTCATTAGAAGTGAGTTGATACATCCACCCCATATTCAAGAAGAGTGGATAACACATGAATGTTATAAGGTAGGGATTATTAGGAGGCATTTTAGAGGCTGCCTACCACAAACACCCCAAAACACTGAACTGCACGGACTTTCAATGCCAAAATTACACAAATCTTTCTCTTCTTCTTTCTCCACTTTAGCATTCCCTAATTCAAATATTAAATAGTAATTCCAGAACATTCTGTAATATTTTATTTTTTTAAAAGACTCTATTAATTTATTTGGGAGAGAGAGTGAGAGAGCATGAGTTGGGGGCGGGCAGAGGGAGAAGGAGAAGCAAACTCCTTCTTCCCTGAGCAGGGAGGCTGACAAGAGGCTCAGTCTCAGGATTCCAGGATCACGACCTGAGCCGAAGGCAGATGCTTAACCAACTGAGACACCCAGGGGTACTAGAATATTTTTAAATATTTTAAATGAAGGAATTTTTTAATAGTCTGTGCAATTATTTAAGTCATTTGTGAAAAATAGAAAAATGCAGTTATTATGGGTACCAGTTTTATTTTGAAAGTATTTTTTTCCTATTGACAATAAAGGCTGGAGAAAAAAAGAAGAATGAAACTCATTACCCCAAACTGAAATACTCTAGTGGCTATGTTCAGATAACAGGTAAATAAAAATTAAATTAGGGGGAAAGTACCTCTCTCACCTTAAACATTTACCAAAAAGTCCTATGCTATAAAAGACCAATGCATTTCCATCCTACAGTTGAACTAATTATTTATTTCAAATAAGGGATGATACATAATGCACATTTTTCCCATCTCTCATTATTTCTGTCTCTTTTTGAATAAAGCTATTCAACATAGGGATAATTTTTATCATTACAGGAAAAAAATCTAAATTTCAGGACACATTTTTTTCAATGGATTAATGAGTTTTGACTTGAGGAATTTCTGTGCCCAACTGCCGAAGCAAATGTGTCAATAATAATTAGTGTTGTTTATTCACTGTTAGTTCTACAATGTTGGTTCCTCATCTTAGAAAATATAAACCTGGCATTTAAAGTCAGCATGTGTTGTCTATTTACACATATTTTTTTCATTATTAAGGAAACAAAAGGTACAATAGCAAAAAAAAAAAAAAAGTAGGTGTTGGAAGTTTGAAGGTGGAAGACATAAAATGATAAACATGCTCTCCCAGTTAAAGCCCAGTTGTGAAATATGGAGAGGTTAAAGGGAATAAAAGACAAAATAGTGATTGTAACCATTCTTAAATCTAAATGTAAGTAAAATGAATTTTGTATTAGCTGTGTTGGTTAGAGGTTTGAAGAATGAAATGTTTAAATAGAGGCATTTCAACTTGGTAAGAGAGGGTGGGAGGGGAAGAGGTCATGCATTCATATTTTTAAGAAACTTTGCAGGTTTTTTAAAAATTGAAATGTTTAGTCTGTTATTAAATTCTGTCTGTTATTTGCATCTCTTCTTGAATCATTCAGGCCATCCTTAAACACTTCCAGGCACACGGCAGTGTGTTTTTAGGAGAAAGTGACTGAAATAGTACATAGCTTCTGTAGAATCAGTTTACCCAGTAACTTCAATCAGTAAGTTCTAGTTGCCTTATTGGATTGTAAATATACCTTTCTAGAGAACGGACTCCTATGATCTAATGTGAATCAGGTATTCTTCTGCATTAAAATGGGTACCATCAATCATTTAAATGAAGTGAGGAGAGGAAATTGAGAGGGTTGATTTCTAGGAAAAAGGGTCTCAGAACCCAGAACAGAAGTAAAAAGAAGCAAATAAAACCAAAATTTCCAGTATAGCATAATACCTTTAAAATATCTGAAGATAATTATCACCCTTCCTATGAGTCTTTCCCTTCCTAATTTTTATACCATGGGATATTTTCTTTAAAAATGTATTTATTTATTTTAGAGAGAGAGAGAGAGAGAGAGAGCAAGCAGGGAGGGAGCGAAAGAACCCTCAAACAGACTCCCTGCTGATCTCAGAGCCTGACATGGAGCTACATCCCAGAATCCTGAGACCATGACCTCAGCCAAAGCCAAGAGCTGGCTCCTTAACGACTGAACCACCCAGTCGCCCCTGTACCATGAGATTTTTAAAAACATCTTCATATGATTTTGAAGCCCTCATCTTTTTAAATTTGTGAATATTATATAATATACAGTATAATTAGTGACTGGCCTAATGTGTAATTCTACATACCTGTCTAACCACTGTTCAGGTCAAGAAGCAGAATTTTGCCCACACCTACGAAGCCTTCAATACATTCATTTCCTTTATTCCCCAGGGAAAAACAGTTTCCCAGCTTTAAGGTAATGACTTTCATTGTTTTTATTTATTTATTTTTTGGTAGCTTTTAAAATATATATATATATATATATATATACATATATTTTTTTTTTCCCTAAACATTATAGCTTACTTTGGTCTGGTTGTTTTTTTTCTCTTTTTGAGTGCTTTGTATAATGGATTTATACAGCGTACAGATCCATTTGTGCCCTGATTCCTTTGCTCAACACGCTATTTACAAAATTCATGCTATTGTTGTGTGTAGCTGTAATTTGTTTTTTTCATATTGTGTGCCAATGAATGCATAGGGCACATTTCTTAAAGTCATGCTAAAGTTGAGGCACACTGGAAACTTCCGAAGTAGGGTATTATTATGCACGGTGATGCTGTGAACCTTCCAGATCACATATCCTGGTTCAGAACAGTACATGCTTCTCTACAGTGTATACTGAGGAGCTGCAATGCTGTGGGGTAGGCTGTGCGTGTCCTTAGTTTTACTACACACAATCAAAACATCCTCTAAAGAGATTATACCGTTTACACCATAAACCCCTGGTAAGATGTGAGAGTTCCTCTTGCTTTCACATACTCACTGTGATTTAGTTATGTTCATACTTTCAACCTCTTTATGGTTATATGTGACAATGACAAATGTTCCCATCTTAAATCATGGCCCTCTGAATTGTACCCAATACTCCAGGTGTGACCTAACCAGAGCACTGTTAACTTGTTTGTTATTAAATAGTATGCCTCTATGATTAACCTAATCACATCAATTTTAGACTATTCTAAACCCTGAAGTCTTTTATTGGTAAGTCATGTCTCTCTCATAGTGTATCTTTGCAGCTGATGTTTTGATAGAAGTTCAGTACTTTATACTTACTTTTCTTCATCTTAGTAAATTTGACCTATGATTCTACTTATCAAGATTATTTAAGATAATTTTTTTGTCACCAAAAATATTAGCCATCTCTCAGCTTCAAGCAAGTTTTACCCAATTCATTAGTCTCTCGAGGTAAGTCACTGATACACTGAGAACAGGGAACAATCTTAAAAATATGTACCAAAAAAATTTTCCTCAGGTTAACTCCCAGCTGCTACTCAGGACTCTCATAGTTTGGCTAATCGGTTCCTAAAGTATCCCTGTTATTTTATCATCCAGAAGTTTTCACATTCAACCTATAATTCATTAACTTTCAACTGCTGGCCTTTCATTTTGCTTGTAACATAAGGTATACGGACCCACTCTTGGTGTGTATGTAAACTCTCCCTCCCAAGACTCAGATCCTTCTGACTTTTGGCCTCCCTGAGTTTTTTCCTGTAGGACTGTGGAATCCTCGACATTCTCTTTTGCTTATTTGCCCCCGTTTTTATCTTGTACACAAGTGTTTGAAATTCCGCATCTGTGGACACCTGAAGAATCAGCATGTTTTCTTTTTCATATACCTGCCCCTCATTTTCTCACTTGCAATTATGACATCAGAATTAAATTGACAAGCACTTCCCAGACCTCTGAAATTGAGGTTCCATGGTTTCATAGATTCATGTCATGATGTCATGCCTACTTTTTCTCTGATTTTTTTATGCCCATCTTTCTAAAACAGAGGACATCCCTTTCACAGGGTATCATAAATTGTGAAATGAGCGTTTTCTCCTAGGCTTCGCCATTTCTCCTTTAGTAGGTGAAGACATTACTCCTATTGGCAGGCCCTGCTTTAGAGTCCTAAGACACAGAGTCCTGCACTCAGAAAGATTACTTGTTTTTCTAGTGCTCTGCTGTCACCATCTTGAAATTCTTAATAAGTTTTGAACAAAAGGCCTACATTTTCATTTTGCATAGAGTTCTGAAAATTAGGTAGCTCTTCCTGTTTTCATAATAGAAAATTACCCATTTGCTGTCTTTATTTCCTAGGAGATAAAGTGGATTACAAAGCAAGTTAGGACATTTTCAGGTTTTTTTTTAACTTAACAATACTTCCTGAGATGTTCACTAGCAACTTATTCCTATAATCATGCTTCAGAGCTTTTGGTCAAAATCTGTCTCTAAAATATTTCCCTTAAAAAAAATAAAAATTGCTTCCAACAAAAGAATAACACATACTTATTGCAAGAAAATTGGAAAATATGAACAAGACACTTCTACAATTCATAAACAAAAGGCTTTAATATTTTATAAGACTTTTTAATTATCTGACTTTCAACATAGTCAGCAACTACTGAATTTGCTAAATTAATATTTTAAATGCAGTTATTTTATTATAAAAATACATATTCTCAATTTTTAAAAAAATGAATCCAGAAGGTCATAAAACTTTATTTTATTTTATTTTATTAAAGATTTATTTATTTGAGAGAGAGAGCACAAGCAGGAGGGGCAGAATGAGAGGGAGAAAGAATCTCAAGCACATCCTACACTCAGCATGGAGCCTGATGTAGGGCTCAATCCCATGACTCTGAGATCACGACCTCGGCCAAAACCAAGAGTCAGAAGCTTAACGGACTATGCCACTGAGGCATCCCACGAAAATATACATTTTTTTAAAAGATTATTTATTTATTTATTTATTTGACAGAGATCACAAGTAGGCAGAGACGCAGGCAGAGAGAGAGAGGAGGAAGCAGGCTCCCTGCTGTGCAGAGAGCCCGACACGGGGCTCGATCCCAGGACCCTGGGACCATGACCCGAGCCAAAGGCAGAGGCTTTAACCCACCGAGCCACCCAGGAGCCCCCCAAAATATACATTTTTAAAGTTGAAAAAATTCCAGTGAATCCTCCACTCAGCAATGCTGATAATTTTGAATATTTTTCCTAGGCACCTTTTATCTCCATATCTTTCATAGATGAAATTATACTGTATAAATGGCTTCTAAGCAAATATATATTCACAAATTACAAACTAGAAGGCATCTGAGAGGACCTCAATAATCGATTACACTCCTCCACTGTTCAATCTCAGCCTTCAGTATCCAGGTTCCTAATTGCTACTGCTATTCTCTTTGCTCTCTTACTAACATCCTCCTAACTCACCTTTCGAGCTGTGTCATGTCTCTATGGGCATCTACAGACTTGAGGTCGGGGATGCTGCAAAATATTGTGCAATGGACATGAGAGTCCACTCCTTCCCCACAATAAAACTATCCAACCCAACTGCCAGTAGTGCTGAAACAGAAAAACTAGTTTAATGTAATTCTGGATGTACTACAAAATACAATTACAAAGGAAAAAGAAATGAGAAATATAAATATTGGAAAGAAGACACATTTTTTTTTTCCAGAAGATATGATGCGGCACTAGTCAAACCAAGGAATCCGTTTGGAACACTATTGATTGATTATAATGTATAACAGAAAAAGGAAGTGTGCTAAAAATACAAAAAAGTAATGCTCATTTCAACTTGTGATATTTTAAGGTGTCAACCACAAACCAAATGTGTATAAGAGAAAATGTTAGCATTTATTTTGTTTATAACTTGTTACTTTTAGCAATCATTTTAATTTTTAATCAAATCTATTTTTTGTCAAACAAATGTCATTTGGAATTAAGTTTTCTGCAGCAATATGCTCTGATGATGCAGAGGAAAACATTCTGAAGTAGTTGCCCAGATTAAGAAACTGTGTTGGTTTGTAAATCAACCTCCTTGCCTGACAATATCAACTGACCTAAACAGTGTGCTTACTGATGCAGTAAAAATTGTGAATTACATAAAGGCTGATGTATTAACTTTGAGAATATCTTTTTCATTTTATTTACCATATGAGTTGACCATAAACAAGTGTCATTACAAGGTGACATACAAGGGTGGATTCTCAAGGGGAAACATTCTGTTGGGATACTTGAGCTATGGAAAAAATCTTTGTGTTTTTCGTCCCCACATTTTAATGATGCAAAATGGACATTCAGACTTGCTTTTCCTTAATATCTTCTGTTTTTTAATAAATGTAATACTTCTATGCAGGAAAAAGATGCAACGTATTCTGCAAAGACAATTAAAATAAAAGAGCAAAAATGAAAGTAAAAGCTTGGGAAAATGGTTTCTATAGACCATTTTCTATAAACCATTGTGACCTTTTACATCATTTAACTATAATAACTATGAAGTAAGTGATGATCTCAATATTACACCCTTGCAAAAAGCAACCACTGAAAACTTTCCAGAATTGATAGGATACTTTGAATTTTACTTTCTTTCAAAAGATCCATTCTAGGGCGCCTGGGTGGCTCAGTGGGTTAAAGCCTCTGCCTTTGGCTCAAGTCATGATCCCAGGGTCCTGGGATCGAGGCTCACATAGGGCTCTCTGCTCAGCAGGGAACCTGCTTCCTCCTCTCTCTGCCTGCTTCTCTGCTTACTTGTGATTTCTGTCTGTTAAATGAATAAATAAAATATTTTTTAAAAAAAGATCTATTCTAGGAAATTTACTAGTTTTCAATTCACTTCTTTTATCAGAAGAAATTGCAAATTTATAACCTTTAAGGATAAGCTGTTGGAACTGAATACTGATGAAAATTGAAGATTGTTTTTGAAAATATAGCTTCATTTTGAGAAAAAGTTATAAATGAATATTGAGAACTTGAAGACATTTCTTTTTTTTAATTTTTTTTTAAGATTTTATTTATTTATTTGACAGACAGAAATCACAAGTAGGCAGAGAGGCAGGCACAGAGAAAGGGGGAGGCAGGCTCCCTGCCGAGCAGAGAGCCTGATGTGGGGCTTGATCCCAGAACCCTGGGATCATGACCTGAGCCGAAGGCAGGGGCTTTAACCCACTGAGCCACCCAGGTGCCCCTGAAGACATTTCTTGAACTTTTCATTGCCATTCCCTTGAATATCCTCTGAGAGTTTCCCTACTATGAATGTTATTAAAACAGTTTAAATATATTTGTCCCTCTGTGAGTAGTGTTATTGTCAATCCAATCCAGAGAACATACATGCAAAAAACAAGTACACTGGTCACATTCAAAACCTTAAATATTAATGTATTTGGTCATTCAAAGTATGTGCATAGGTTTCTGAAGTGAGAAATAAACTGTGGTGCAGGACTATTTTTTTTTTTTTTAATGAAACACTGATCCAAAAAGAGGAAAAAAAGTAAGAAAGTTATTAAAGAGATTTTGTCTCTAAATGTGTTAGGCCCAAGTAGTTTTCAGATGAGTTCTTTTAAACTTGTAAAAAAGAAATGATTGGTATAATATTTAAATAGTTCCAGAGCATAGAGAGAAAGGAATCACTCCATTCTTTATTATGAGATCACAATAACCGTGATGTGAAAACAAAGAAGACAAAATAGAAAATTATATTTTAAAAGCATATGCAAAAAAACTAATATGGTTATAAACACATATTAAAACAACACCAGAATGTAATGACCATTCAGTAATAAAAAAAAAAACCTATTCATTTCAATAATACTATTCATGCACCATATTAATAGGTTAAAGGAGAAAAACTCATAAGCATTATAGCAGATACCAATAGACATTGGACAATGTTGAACATCCATTGTTGGTGTTTAAAAATAAAGATAAATGGATACTTTCATACATATATATGTGTGTGTATGTAAATATACATATACATATATATATATATGTATATATACATACAAACAATAGGAGAGTCAGGCAGACACACACACACACACACACGCACACCCCAGGTTGAAAGTCAGCATCATGCTGAATGATGAAATGCTAAAGCTATTCTCATAAACCAGGAACAAATCAAGATCTCCTATCACCATTATTGTTTAATGTCATTTCCATAAATCTCTCTTAGAGAGATTTAAAGCTCTAATATAGATATAAGTGTGACAAACTGGATAATGGGTCCCTAAAGATATTCTTTGAAGCTGTGAAGATGTTATATTGGCAAAAGGAAATTTACAGATGTGATTAAGGTAACAGAACTTACATGGGATGATTATCCAGGATTACAGATGGGCTCAGTCTAATCACATGATCTCTTAAAAAAAAACAGAACAAATAAAGAACTTCTCAAACTCAATACCAGAAAACAAATAACCAAGTCAAAAAATGGGTAGAAGACATGAACAGACCCTTCTCAAAAGAAGACATACAAATGGCTAACAGACACATGAAAAAATATTCATCATCATTAGACATCAGGGAAATTCAAATCAAAACCACATTGAGATGCTGCTTTACACCAGTTAGAATGACAAAGATTAACAAGGCAAGAAACAACAAGTGTTGGAGAGGATGCGGAGAAAGGGGAATCCTCTTACACTGTTGGTGGGAATGCAAATTGGTCCAACCACTTTGGAAAACAGGGTGGAGGTTCCTCAGAAAATTAAAAACAGAGCTACCCTATGACCCAGCAATTGCACTACTGGGTATTTACCCCAAAGATACAGATGTAGTGAAAAGAAGGGCCATATGCATCTCAATGTTCATAGCAACAATGTCCATAATAGCTAAACTGTGGAAAGTGCCAAGATGACCTTCAATAGATGAATGGATAAAGAAGATGTGGTCCATATATACAATGTAATATTACTCAGCCATCAGAGAGGATGAATACCCAACTTTTACATCAACAAGGACAGGACTAGAGGAGATTATGCTGAGTGAAATAAGTCAAGCAGAGAAAGTCAATTATCATATGGTTTCCCTTATTTGTGGAACATAAGGAATAGCATGGAGGACATTAGGAGAAGGAAGGGAAAAATGAAGGCAGCAGGGGGAATTGGAGTGGGAGATGAATGATGAGGGACTATGGACTCCAAGAAACAAACTGAGGGTTTCGGGGGGGGGTGGGCGATGGGTGAGCCCAGTGATGGGTATTAAGGAGGGCACGTATTACATGGAACACTGGGTGTTGTATGCAAACAATGAATCATGGAACACTACATCAAAAACTAATGAGGTACTGTATGGTAACTAACATAACATAATATAAATTATATAAATTAAATAAATAAATAAACTGTAGGTGGTGGTGGAGGAAACACAGAGGAAAAAGAGATTTCAAGTGCTAGCAGGATTTGACACACTGTTGCTGGCTCTGAGATGGAGGGGCCCACATGCAAGGGCCTGAGAGAGACCTCTAGGTGCTAAAGGTGGCTCCCAAATGACAGCCAACATGGAGATGTGGAACTGCAACTTCAAGGAACTGGATTCTGCTGACAATGAGCAGAGAAGTGGACATTCCTCAGAGCTTCTCCATAAGACCCATCAAGAAAACACCATAATTTCATCTTCATGATACCTATAGAGGAGAAAGCAACCCAAACTTGTGACCCATGGAACTGTGAGATAATACATTTGTGCTATTCGAAGCTGCTAACTTTGTGTAATTTGTTACTTCAGTGTTATGAACTGAACTGTATTTCCCAAAAGTCATATGTCAAAGGCCTAACCCTCAAGGTGACTGTGTTTGGAGATAGGGTCTTTAAGGAGTTAATTAAGGTTAATATATGGTCATAAGAGTGGGATCCTAATCCTTATAAGAAGAAGAGACACCAGATCCTCACCCCACACCTGCCCCTGAGTAAAGGTCCTGTGAGGACAAGAGAGAAAATGGCCATCTGCAAACCAAGGAGAGAGGCCTCAACAGACATCTTGTTCTTGGACTTCCAGCCTCAAGAACTGTGAGAAAAGATATTTCTGTTGTTAAGCCCCTGACTCAGTGGTAGTATTATTCTGTTGTGGCAGCCCATAAGGTTCCTGCAGGCAAGTAATAGAAAACTAATGTGGTTAGTGAGAGGGACCCAGAGGGGACAGACCCTTACAGTGTGAGATATCTGAGTTTGTCAGTTTATTTACAGCTAGTTGACAATGTATTTTTGCAATCTCCAAAATTTTATCTATGTGATCAAATTCATCAGTCTTTTATGGCTCTGGATTTTATGTCTTGCTTCAGGAGGCTGTCATATCTCTCCACCCACCATTCCTCACTGTCTCTAGAATTACTTTTCAATCTTAGGATGCATAATGGGCATTCTTCCTCTATCCAAACTTGCTTTGTTTTTAAAGCTGTCTTCTATTAACTTTTTTTTCCTATTTAGCAGTTTTCTTGAATACCAAGAATAGTCCATGGTATGTGATAGGTACAAAATAAATTATCTTGACTAAATGCCATTACTTTTGAGAGATGCTTTATTTAATTGCCTCGTCTCAATTTCTGTTTGTTCCTTTTTGAGTTGTTTTTTCTCCCCATGACTATTGCAGGCAAGGAGAAGGAAAATTCCACCAAATACATATTAACAAATTAACTAATGATTGTTGTATTGATAGAATGTTAATATTGACGTGTTGGGTGAACATTTACTAATGATTGTTATATTGATAGAACATTAATATTTACTAATGATTATTAATGATTATTATATTGAGAAAACGTTAATATTTACTAATGATTATTAACTAATGATTGTTATATTGAGAGAATGTTAATATTTATGTGTTGGGTGGGCAGCTCAACTACTTATATGCCATATATTATGTGGCTGATTAAAGCAAAAAGGCATTTCTTGAACACTCCAATCCTGTTCAAAGCAATACCCAGGACAGTTCTTTACTTCTCTTTACTTTTGGCTATTATTTCAGATTTTCACTCCACTTTTTTTTTTTTTTAAACTACCACTCATTCATGGTTTTTTTTACTCCTTTTCATGCAGTGATATAGGTACTATCTTACCTCAGACCACAGGTAGTGGTGTGTTGAAACCCCCTTGCAGCAGCTCATAAAAGCTAAAATTTTGCCTCTTTTCTCAATACTATGTTTAGTGAGATCAAATTAGTCACTTGAAATTTGTCGTGATGGGAATATTGACACCAAAGAAATTGGTAAATGCTACAAATCTTTTCCCAGAAAGCATTGGCTCTAGGATTCAAACTGTAACAGTCTTCCCCATGCCCTCCAGTCACACCTGTCCCTGGGAGAGATCAGGGGATGAGAAGCTAAAATAATCTTTTTGTGCTGTCATTAAATAACATTTGAAAAGATTACTCAGAAGAAGATTTGGATGCCCCCTGGAAGACCTTTTTCAACGCTTGGATCTTTGTAATCTTATGTTAGAAAAATGGTTAGTTAGATTTTATTTTATTTTTTAGAAAACAGAGATCAAAAGAACAATCATTTTTATTTCAATAAAATAAAGAAGTAAAAACTCTGAGTTTAAAATTTTACATGAGATCATTTTAATAAACTAAATGTCTATTAGGAGAGTACTGTTAAATAACTTTTGTTAAACTCATACAAAGGAATCTTATACCATGGTATAATAAGTGTATATATTCCTGGCATAAAAATTATTATTAATTAGAAAAAGTAAACAACAGAAAAATGTGTATCTTATGATTGTAGTTATATACAATAACTACTGAGAAGAGACATTTGGAGGACCTCTGTGGTGCTGCTGTTTATTTCTTGATTTGGATGGTGGTTATATTGAGGGTGTTCAGCTTGTGGCATTTTATTATGCTATGAAATTATGATATGCCTACCTTAATATGTGTGTGTTATACTTCCATTAAAAAGTTTACTTAAGAATAGTATCTAAAGGCATATGTATGGATATCTGTCAGTATAATTTCTTAGAAGAAAATTTAGAATAAAAAAATCAGTTACTCATAGTGGCTTCCTGTGGTAAGAGGGAACACTAGCAAAAGGGAGTCTTACTTTTTACCCTTTATATTTTGTATTGTTTGAATGTTTTTCAGTGATTATATAGTATTTTGTAGGGAGAAAAAAAAGTCTCCCTAAAGAACTATTTTAAAAATTAGCTACATATCCATTCACCTTACCTCGAAATTGATTTTGTACTTTCCACATTCAGCTGCTTCTTGTGTTCTACTTGAAATTCCAGATGGCGGGAGGACTACATCCTCCCCTGTGATTTATAAACACATTAACAAAGGTGACACATCTGAAATCTAAAATCTGTGGGACAGTCTTCTTCAAAGGAGTCTCATTTGTCTTTGAAAACCAAGTAAATTACCTGAGTGGATACAAATTCCATTTTGTGAAATCTTTGTTGAGAGGCTAATGAATAATTGATCAGGAGCCTGAAAGCCCAGATGTTGGTCCTGACTCTCTTCCTGGGGGAACTTGGATAAATATTTAGGTTTTAAAATATTTTGAAAGTTAGGATGAGAAAGTATTTGAGGACTAGAGACCCAAGATATTTAAGTAATATGTCCAAGGCTGGGCCTGATGAAGCCTTCACAGGGACTAAGAGAGAACACTTCACACACCAAAGTGTACCTGTTTCTTGAGACTCCCAAACGAGTTCTCATCCACTGGAAAATAGGGTTTTTAACTATTTTCATCTAACCAGAGCTGCTGTATAGAGCTGTTTAACTGCACTGAAGCCAAGGGGGTCAGAGGCTGAAATTCAGCTTTTGTTCCTCCCCTACCAGCTATAGCAATGGCAGCCTTCATCCAGATGGGGCGCTGTCTTCTAAACTACACATGGTCCCATCCTAGGCTGGTGGTGGCCCTGCTTGGACAAATATTAGAGAAAGCAGTTCTACTTCTTTTGCACTGGCCATCAGAATAACCTTTGGAATAGAAGTTATTTAAGGCTATTACTTAAAAACGTGTTGGATTAGGCTCATCTATGTTTCCGACACTTTTGGAAACAAAGACTTTTGGTTACTTAGCTCACCATAGAGCAAAATCATGGAAATACCTGGAACCATTTTTTTTTTACTTCAGCAGTGATAATTTTTAAAGATATCCCCATACTAGGGAGGAGTCAAGATGGCGGAGAAGTAGCAGGCTGAGAATACTTCAGATAGCGAGAGAACAGCTAGATAGCTTATCTAAAGATTGCAAACACCTACAAATCCAACGGGAGATCAAAGAGAAGAAGAACAGCAATTCTAGAAACAGAAAATCAACCACTTTCTGAAAGGTAGGACTGGCGGAGAAGTGAATCCAAAGCGACGGGAAGATAGACCGCGGGGGGGAGGGGCCGGCTCCCTGCGAGTGGCAGAGCAACGGAGCACAAAATCAGGAATTTTAAAAGTCTGTTCCGCTGAGGGTCATCACTCCAGAGGCTTAACCGGGGTGAAGCCCACGCGGAGTCAGCGTGACCTCAGGTCCCGCAAGGTCACAGAAGGATCAGGGGTGTCTGAGTGTCGCAGAGCTTACAGTTATTAGAACGGGGAAGCCGGCTACGGAGACAGAGCCGAGGAGTGAGCTCTAAGCTCAGGGTTACCTTGAACCTGTCGCAGGCTCGGTCAGCTCGGAGCGTGGCCGGAGGCCAGGGTGACGGGAGTAATTGGGCGCTGTTCTCTGAGGGCGCACTGAGGAGTGGGGCCTCGGGCTCTCAGCTCCTCTGGGCCAGAGACCAGGAGGCCGCCATCTTCATTCCCGTCCTCCGGAACTCTACGGAAAGCGCCCAGGGAACAAAAGCTCCCGAAAGCAAACCTGAGCGGATTACTCAGACCGGCCCCCGGGGTAAGGGCGGTGTAACTCCGCTGGGGGCAAAGACACTTGAGAATCACTATAACAGGCCCCTCCCCTAGAAGATCAACAAGAAACCCAGCCAGGACCAAGTTCACCTACCAAGGAGTGCAGTTTCAATACCAAGGAGAGCAGCGGAATTCCAGAGGAGGAGAAAGCAAAGCACGGAACTCATGTGGCTTTCTCCCCATGATTCTTTAGCCTTGCAGTTAATTTAATTTTTTCTTTTTCAATTTTTTTTTCTCTTCTTCTGCTAAATTTTTTTAACTTTTACCCTTTTCTTTTTT